>NC_138206.1:6837519-7092519 GCF_964194415.1 Vipera berus
TCTGATCGACAAGCTCAGCGTCCTAACCCACTGAGCCACCGCGTCCCTTCTAATCCCTAGATACCACACATCAAATAGTACAAACTCAGGGAAATGGCTGGGTTCACATGAACCAGCCCAACCCCCAGATGAAAGTAACAATAAACTAAGCTTCACATGTTCTCGGAATAACAGAGTTGAAAGGGACCTTGAAGGTCTTCCAGCTCAACCCTTGCTCAGCCTAGAGACCAAACGGTTGTCCAGTCTCTTCATGAAAAACTCCAGTGATGGAGCACCCGCAACTTCTGGAGGGGAGCCGTTCCACTGTTTATTCTTCTCACTGTCAGGGGCTGGAAGAATAGTTGCAGGAATCTGGTATGTCTACTTTCATGAAAAGAAGACTACAGGTGACATGATAGCAGTCTTCCAGTATCTCAGGGGCTGCCACAAGGAAGAGGGGGACCAACCCTCATGAAGCAACGGATGGAAACTAACCAAAGAGAGAAGCAACCTAGAACTGAGGAGAAACTTCCTGACAGTTAGAACAATTAACCAGTTCTAGAACAACCTGCCTCAAGAAGCTGTGAATGCTCCAACGCTGGAAGTTTTTAAGAAGAGACTGGACAGCCATTTGTCTGAAATGGTATAGGGCTTCCTGCCTGAGCAGGGGGTTGGACTAGATGACCTCCATGATGACCTCCAAGGTCCCTTCCAACACTGTTGTTGTTGTTGTTGTTGTTACCTATTCTCCAAAGAACCTGGAGGCAGGACACGAAGAAATGGATGGAAACTAATCATGGAGAGAAGCAATCTAGAACGAAAGAGAAATTTCCTAACAGTTAGAACAATTAATCAATAAAACAATTTTCTTCCAGAAATTGTTTGTGTGCTCCAACACTGGAGGTTTTTTTCTTTTTAAAGAAATTGGACAACCCTTTGTCCAAAATGGTGCAGGGTCTCCTGCTTGAGCAGGGGGTGGGACTAGAAGACCTCCAAAGTCTTTCCCAACTCTGTTATTCTGTTAAGAGTCCTTAAACTGTTTTTTGCAGGGCTGCCAATTATAGTTTGCAACTGCCATCGATATTACTCCCTGTTGCAAGAGAGGCCAATTTCGGCTTCAAAGCATCCCGAATGTCAGGATGGCGTGATCTTTTTTTCTGGAGGCTACGGCAACTTTGTTCAGTTCTGAAAAAAACCGGCACCGGCAATGGTGATGGGAAGAATTTCCTCTTTGGATTCGTTTTAATTTGGCCCCTTTTTTTCCATTAAGATTTAAGTGAGTTTTGTTTCAGAGTAGTGGCCTGTGAAACTAAGATGGGAAGATTAAACTGGAGGAGAGCTTTGTATGAAATATGACTATGACAAGGGTTTGCTGCTAGTTTGTGATGTGTGAAATGAAATCTCTACTCAATGTGCCTAGGCAACGCAATTAGTGTTAGACTACAATACTACGAGGCAGATGTGGCCTTTTCTTTCTTTCCTTCTTATCTTCCTTCCTTCTTTCTTTCCTTCCTTCCTCCCTTCCTCTTTTCCCCTCACGTCTTCCTTTCTCCTTCTTTCCATCCTTTCTTTTCCTTTTGTCTATCTTCCTTTCTTCTCCTAACCTTTCCTCCTTCCTTCCTTCCTTCCTTCCTTCCTTCCTTCCTTCCTTCCTTCCTTCCTTCCTTCCTTCCTTCCTTTCTTTCTTTCTTTCTTTCTTTCTTTCTTTCTTTCTTTCTTTCTTTCTTTCTTTCTTTCTTTCTTTCTTTCTTTCTTTCTTTCCCTTCCCTAACCTACTTTTCTCCTTCCTTTTCCTTATCTTCTTCCTTCCTTCCTTCCTCTTTTTCCCTCACTTCTGCCTTTCTCCTTCTTTGCATCCTTTCTCTCTTCCTTTTGTCTGTCTTCCTTTCTTCTCCTAATCTTTTTCCTCCTTCCTTCCTCCCTCCCTCCCTCCTTCCTTCTCTCCCTCCAACCCTCCTTCTTTCCTTCCTTCCTTCCTTCCTTCCTTCCTTCCTTCCTTCCTTCCTTCCTTCCTTCCTTCCTTCCTTCCTTCCTTCCTTCCTTCCTGAGGATCAGCCTGAGAAACAGAGGGCCAGACTCAAGTTTGGCAGACAATATTCCCCCCCCCCCCGCTTCCCTTAAGAAGGAGGGGGAAATTACAACTGAAAGATGAGTCTCTGTCTCACCTCCCCAGGAGTTTCCTGTCACTGTAGAATTATACACAGAATATAACCCCAGACTGTAGCTTGAAGGAATTGATAAGGAAGCCCAGATGAATTGCAGGCTTATTTTATGGCCAGACTTGAGTGTTAGGGTGAATTAAATCTTCTTGACTGTTGCAGAGAAAATATCACTTGGGCACAGCTTGACATAAAGCAGTGTGATGCACACACACACACACACACACACACACACACACACACACACATACAAACACACAGAGTGGGCTTTCTCTTTCCTGGCAGGGCATGTTAAGATCCTGGTTGGTTGTTGATGTGCTTGGTTTAAAACATGGGAGACCCCTGAATGACCAGGTGGTTATCTGGGCAAAATAACAGAATAACAGAGCTGGAAGGGATCTTATTCTTCTAGTCCAGGGGTCTTCAAACATGACCCTTTTATGACTTGTGGACTTCAACTCCCAGAATTCCTGAGCCAGTGTGGGGGAACTATGACCTCTTCGTGACTCGTGGACTTCAACTCCCAGAATTCCTCAGCCAGCATGGCTCAGCTTGCAAACCTCTGCCTTTTCCCTCAGCATGGCTGGCTCAGGAATTCTGGGAGTTGAAGTCCACGAGTCATAAAAGAACCAAGGTTGCCTACCCCTGTTCTATTCCAACCCCCTGGTCATACAGGGGACCCTATACCATTTCAGACAAATGGCTGTCCAATCTCTTCTTAAAAACCTCCAGTGATGAAGCACCCACAACTTCTGCAGGCAGGCCATTCCACCGATAAATTAATTAGTTTCCATCCATTGCTTCTTGTTTTGCCTTCAGGGGCTTTAGAGAATAGGTTGACCCCCCCTCTTCTCCGTGGCAGCCCCTCAAATATTGGAAGACTGCCATCATGTCACCCCTAGTCCTTCTCTTGGATAGGTTAGACATACTTAGCTCCCTCAATGGTTCATTGTACAATTTAACCTCCAGATCCTTAATCATCTTTGTTGCTCTTCTCTGCACTCTTTCCAGAATCTCAACATCTTTTTTTTTACATCGTGGCGACCAAAACCAGATGCAGTATTCCAGGTGTGGCCTTACCAAGGCATAATAAAGCAGTAATAGAACTTCACGTGATCTTGATTCTATCCCTCTGTTAGTGCAGCCTAGGGTTGTGTTGGCTTTTTTGTCGGCTGCAGCACACTGCTGGCACACAGTGGCAAAATCCACTGGTCAGGGGTGTTGGGCAGGAAGTACAAAGGAGAAATTTGGGGGAGGGGGTGTTCCCCAAGTTTTCAGCCTGGAGAGAGACTATATGGTAAGCAAATGTTTTGCAGCTTTAAGATTATGAGTTGGATTCCTGATAGTTCTAACTGCAAGGAATCGTGTGGTATGTTAAGATAAAGGTAAAGGTTCCCCCGCACATGAGTGCTAGTCGTTTCCAACTCTAGGGGCCGGTGCTCATCTCCGTTTCAAAGCCCAAGAGCCAGCGCTTGTCCGAGGACGTCTCCGTGGTCATGTGGCCAGCATGACTAGACGCCAAAGGCGCATGGAACGCTGTTACCTTCCCACCGTAGTGGTCCCTATTTTTCTACTTGCATTTTTACGTGCTTTCGAACTGCTAGGTTGGCAGAAGCTGGGACGAGTAACAGGCGCTCACTCTGTTACGCAGCACTCGGGATTCGACCCGCCAAACTGCTGACCTTCTGATCGACAAGCTCAGCATCCTAACCCACTGAGCCAGTGTGTCCCTTGTGTGGTATGTTACAGGGTTGTAAAAAGGGAGTTTTATAGTGTGATTCTTTCTTTTTTTCCTCTCCACAATGTCCTAAGTGGTTGTTCTAATGGTGCAAGAGAAAGCTAATTAGATGGATGCTCTCCAGGATCTTAGCAGGGTTAATGTTTGAATACGAAACCACAGAAAATCCCAAAGCTCTAGGTTGAATCGAGAACCTTTTTTGAACGGCCGTGAAGAAAACAGTGTCATCTAGAGGGTGGTCCTCATCTTATGACTACAATTGGGACCAGAATCTCTGTTTCTAAGCCAGGCAATTGTTAAGCGTCAGAATCGCACAGTGACTCTTTGTTAAGAATCAAAGTCGCATTTGATCTGGTGGCCTTTTTTTTCTTTGAACCATGGTTGTTAAGGGAATCGCTGCCGTTGTTAGGTGAATCACAAGAGCGGCATGGTGACCATCCATCCATCCAGAAAGTGCACTTTTTAAATACTTGGCCTAGTGGTGAAGACACTCGCCTCCCACTCGGAAGGTTGAGAGTTCAATCCTAGGTAGCGGCAAATGTTTCTCTCTCTCTGGGTGCAAAGAAAAAATATCTGCTGCGAACTTCACATAGGTGTCGGGATGGGGATCCGGCCAGTAAACGCTCAGCTCCATCCAGTTGCCCCGACTCTACCCTGAATTAAGGGATTACAGGGTCGTAAAAAGGAAGTTTGTTAAGTGAAGCACACAGTCGTTAAGCGAATCCGGATTCCCCCATTGGCTTTGCTTATTGGAAGCTGACTGGGAAGGTTGCAAAAGGTGACCACATGACCCCCAGGATGCTGCAAGCATCACAAAGACCTTCCAGTTGCTGAACTCTCAAGTTTTGATCAGTGGTCATGGGGATGTGCAATGGACATTAGTATGAGGACCGCTCATAGGACACTTTTCCCGGTTCGAATGGTCGTGAAACAAAAGGTTGCTAATCAAGGCCCACTTGTATAATGGATGACTGGGAGTCCCATTCAGCAGCAAGGAGGCCATTTTGTGATGGAGAAGTTACAAGGTTTAGGCATCAAGAAGTGGGTTGCTTATCTCTGGTTTTTGAAAATCAGTAATGATATATTAATTCTCCAGCTCTATTCGTGACCTCCTGTTAAGGAACTGATCCCTGGGGTCCTTGGTGCTCTCTGAGCTTGGTGGTTTTCTTGCAGACGTTTCGTGACCAAACTAGGTAACATAATCAGTGCTAGAAGGAAGTGGGGTTTTTGGAATGGAGGGAGGAGGAGGAGGAGGAGGAGGAGGAGGAGGAGGAGGAGGAGGAGGAGGAGGAGGAGGACTGTGTGTCCTTGGTGCTGTCTGAGCTTGGTGGTTTTTTGCAGATGTTTCATTACTCAACGTAATGAGGTAACAATATCACTGGCACACAGATTGGGTCATGAAACATCTGCAAGAAAACCACCAAGCACAGAGAGCACCAAGGACCCCACAGGTCAACCCCGAGCTACAAATATTCTGCTTTATTGAAACTGATACATCTGTTGTGATTCAGGGTCAGCCTGTGGGTTCGGCAGTTGGGTCGGACAACTCAGAGGAGGAGGGGGGTGTTGAAGAGCTTGCTGAGGGGGTTGGAGAGCTTGCTGATGAGAGCCCTCAGCCAGGCCCCTCCCACCTGGTCACGACGCAGACCCAGCTGTGTGAGCCTGACAGCGTGGATGAAGATGACCCACAGCTGGCCCTGTTCAAGGAAGCCCGACGCAGGAGGCAGTCAATCAGGAGTAAACAGAGGAAGGCAATGGGGCACCTCGGAAGGAGGCAGAGAGAAGCCATGCCCTGAACTGTATAAAAGGGGAATGCGTGGGAGGGCTAGTTTGCTGAAGGCAACCACTTGAATAGCTCCTGTTTCATGGTTTGTGTCTTGTTCTGTTTGCTTTTGTATCCATAAATTTGGCAGGCTTAGTTCCAGCCTCTTGCCTTCTTGTAAAAGGGGTTGTCCCTGCCTTTTCTGCAGGGCCGGTAGCAGGCTGGTACAGAACAACATCATACATGGATGACAAGATGGTGGAGGAGATCCTTTCGCGTGATCCAGAGCGGTTTACTTATTTATTAAATTTATTTGCAGCCCATCTTGCCACAAAGTGATTCTTTTTAAACACAGAATCGTGACTTGTTTTTTTAGACTAAATAAACATGTAATGGGTGTAAAATCTCACAGGGGTTTCGCAATCCAAAACCGTAACTTTGCGATTTGGGGATTCTTATCCTGGGTGTGTAAATTCCAGATCTGGCTGCCTCAAAGAAACTCCTGACTTAATTTTTCTCACGTGTTAGCCATGTTTGTACAAAGTAGCCATCCAGATCCCAAATGGATTGAGAGAATTAATTTGGAAAAATACATCCCCCCCAAACTAAAGCAATCAGAATTTTTTTTAAAAAAAAAACGAGATGGAAAAAAAGAGTAACGATCTATTGGACGTCTCTTTCTTTATAAGTCAGACCACTTCTCAACAAAACTGAACAATAACAGTTCTTGAAATACCAAAATGTTCTACAAGAATGAAAGTCCTGCAGAGATGAGATTATGAACTAATTGTTACAATATTTCCTGGTGAGAAATATCTCTCCAGTGGCTGCACAAATCCTTTATGGAGGCATATTTTCAAAGCAGTGACCTTTTTTCATCTTTTCATGTCTCTTTCATTTAAATTCTCTCTCCCGTCACATTAAAGTTGCTTCCTCAAAAATCTGAGAGATTAGAGGTAAGAAATATGCAGCGTTAAAAAAAAGAGAGAGAGAGAAAAGCAGAGAAAGAAAGAACAGGAGGGTGGGAAAAAGAGAATTTATTTACACAATTTAATGTAGATCATGCAAAACTGTTAGCAGCTAATGGCCTTTTCTGTTTATATTATTTATACCTTGCCTTATTCTATATAAGTTGAGTGGGTTTTTTTAAAAAAGAATGCTGTCATTCCATCTTACAGTAGTTTCCTATTTTTACTGACAAAGAATCTTACAGTCTTTTACCACATTGAATCCAGAGAAAATGTTAGCAAATAAATAAATTGGGGAACAATATGCTTTATTAGAAGACATTCTAGATTTGTTAGCTGGTTGTCCACTTCAAGTCTGAAGAATCATAAAGATGAGATTGCTTTTGGTCCTTACTAAGCAACTTCAGACTTATTCTCCAAAGCACCAGAAGGCAGGACTAGAAGCAACGGATGGAAACTAATCCAGGAGAAAAGCAACCTGGAATTAAGGAGAAACTTCCTAACAGTGGGAACAATTAACCAGTGGAACAGCTTGCCACCAGAAGTTGTGGGTGCTTCAACATTGGTTATTCTGTTTTTCTGTGATTCTGAGCTGAGATAGACTTTTCGTGACTTCAGAACCACAACATTTCCTAGGCAACAATAAGAGAGGGGTTTTGCACTGCACACCTTTTAAGACTTTTTTCAACTTCCAAGGCTAACCCATGGCCCTGCAATTTCCCATCCAATCACTAACCAGATTTCATGTAGCTTAGCTTTTAAGATCAGCCGGAGTTGACTGTGGGGTGGATGATTTAATAACCAGAACAGCTTCTGCATGATGCACTTCTCCCTCACATAATCACAAATGGTAAGGACACTGTGATGACTTCAAAGATCAGAATAGGTCAGTTACTGGGGGGGGGGGGTTCTTTCATTTTTCCCATTATACTGCATGGCTGTGAAAGTTGAACATTGAGAATCAAGAAAAAGAAGCTACTGGTAGCCCTTAACTTACGACCACAATGGAACTCATTTAGTTGTTAAATGCGTTTT
Organism: Vipera berus; assembly: GCF_964194415.1. Taxonomy (NCBI): domain Eukaryota; kingdom Metazoa; phylum Chordata; class Lepidosauria; order Squamata; family Viperidae; genus Vipera; species Vipera berus. Next base: position 6,845,161 of record NC_138206.1, read on the forward strand.
GCCGCATTTGATAACTTTTCTTTCCACGGTTGTTAAGTGAGTTACTGCAGTTTTAAGTTAGTAACACGGACGTTAAATGAATCTGCTTTCCCCTTTGATTCTGCTTGTCAAAAGGTTGCAAAAGGGGATCACGTGACCCCTGGACACTGCAACCGTCGTACATATGAGTCAGTTGCCAAGGGTCTGAATTTTGATCCTGTGACCCTGGGGAGGCTGCCACGGTCATACGTGTGAAAAACAGTCATTTCACCGTTTTGTGTGCTGCTGTAGCTTCGAACAGTCACTAAATGAACGGTTGTAAGTCAAGGACTACCTTACTGCCCATTTATGGCTGGTGTTAACCAGAAATGCCATGGATCTGAGCCAAAGATGTAATCTGAACAAGAAGAATTCACATGTTTTAGGCATGCGATATGATTGGGGATGGCTAGAATGAACAGCCTCATTGGAGAGAAGCAGAAGAAAAGTACAGTTTACTTGAGGGAGCATCTTTTCCTAGTCATATATCCACAGCATGTCCCTGGTCTGCTAATTGAGTCACTTTGTAAAAGAATAAAATCAGATTGGTTTGGCATGATCTGTTTTAAACAAACCAGTGCTGACTTTTAGTTATAACTTCGTTTGTTTCTAGATGTTCGCAGATCTGTTTTTTTATTATTATTTTTTCCACTATCTTCCCAGGTATTGATGTTAGGGCTGATTGGTCTGTAGTTTCTTGGGTCTGTTTCCCCTCCCCCCCTTTTTTTTTTGAAGATGGGAACCACAGCCTTGGTGGAGCAGTGGGCTAATGCCTCCTTAAAGTAACACCAGCTGCCTGCAATTAGTGCAGGTTCGAGTCCCACCAGGCTCAAGGTTGACTCAGCCTTCCATCCTTCCGAGGTAGGTAAAATGAGGACCCAGATTGTTGGGGGCAATTAAGCTGACTTTGTAAAAAATGCCACTTGGGGTGGGGGGGCGAAAGCCCTAATAAGCAGGCATATACATAGAATGAAGGCTATTGCTAAGCACATTGATTTGTGCTTTAAATTGTAGGCTGCCCTGAGTCTTCGGAGAAGGGCGGGATATAAATGGGATTAAAAACAAACAAACTCCCAGAATTCCTGAGCCAGTCTGAGAGAAACTTTGGCCCCTTCATGACTTGTGGACTTCATCTTGGTGGAGCAGTGGGCTAATGCCTCCTTAAGTAACACCAGCTGCCTGCAATTAGTGCAGGTTCGAGTCCCACCAGGCTCAAGGTTGACTCAGCCTTCCATCCTTCCGAGGTAGGTAAAATGAGGACCCAGATTGTTGGGGGCAATTAAGCTGACTTTGTAAAAAATGCCACTTGGGGTGGGGGGGCGAAAGCCCTAATAAGCAGGCATATACATAGAATGAAGGCTATTGCTAAGCACATTTGATTTGTGCTTCTTAGATTGTAAGCCGCCCTGAGTCTTTGGAGAAGGGCGGGATATAAATGGGATTAAAAAAAACATTGTCTCTTTTCCAATTCCTGAGGTATTTTCCTGGTGCTCCAAGATTTTTGAAAGATATGGTGCAGAGATTCTGAGATAACATCTGCCAGCTCCATCAGAACTCTGGGATGTAAACCATCAAGCCCAAATGATTTATATTTATCAAGGTCAGATAGGTGTTCTTGACTGAGTCTTAGTCCCGCCTTAGGAATGAAAGCCAGCTAGGTGACTTTGAGCCAATCAGCAGGAGATGGTGAGTTCTAGTCTAGTCTTAGGCAAGAAGGCCAGCTGGGTGACTATGGGCCAATCAGAAGGAGATGGTGAGTTCTAGTCCCGCTTTTAGGCATGAAAGCCAGCTGGGTGAATCTGGGCCAATCAGGAGGAGATAGTGAGTTCTAGTCCCGCCTTAGGCATGAAAGCCAGCTGGGTGAATCTGGGCCAATCAGGAGGAGATAGTGAGTTCTAGTCCCGCCTTAGGCATGAAAGCCAGCTGGGTGAATCTGGGCCAATCAGGAGGAGATAGTGAGTTCTAGTCCCGCCTTAGGCATGAAGGCCAGCTGGGAGACTTTGGGCCAATCAGAAGGAGATAGTGAGTTCTAGTCCCGCTTTTAGGCATGAAAGCCAGCTGGGTGAATCTGGGCCAATCAGGAGGAGATAGTGAGTTCTAGTCCCGCCTTAGGCATGAAGGCCAGCTGGGTGACTCTGGGCCAATCAGAAGGAGATGGTGAGTTCTAGTCCCGCTTTTAGGCATGAAAGCCAGCTGGGTGACTCTGGGCCAATCAGGAGGAGATAGTGAGTTCTAGTCCCGCCTTAGGCATGAAGGCCAGCTGGGTGAATCTGGGCCAATCAGGAAGAGATAGTGAGTTCTAGTCCCGCCTTAGGCATGAAAGCCAGCTGGGTGACTCTGGGCCAATCAGGAGGAGATAGTGAGTTCTAGTCCTGCCTTAGGCATGAAAGCCAGCTGGGTGACTCTGGGCCAATCATTCTTTTTGAGCCCAACACACCTCACAGGGTTGTTGTGGGTTTGGCTAGTCTGAAGAAAAGAAGAAACAAGGGTGACATGATAGCAGTATTACAGTATTTGAGGGGCTGCCACAAAGAAGAGGGGGTCAAATTATTCTCCAGAGCACCAGAGGGCAGGACAAGAAACAGTGGTTGGAGACTGATCAAAGAGAGAAGCAACCTAGAATTAAGTAGAAACTTCTTAACAGTGGGGACAATCAAGCAGTGGAACAGCTTGCCTCCAGAAACCGTGAGCGCTCCATCACTGGAGATTTTTAAGAAGAGGCTAGACAGTCACTTGTCTGAGATGGTATAGGGCACAGGTCTGCAACCCGCGGCTCCAGAGCCACATGTGGCTCTTTCAGCCATCTCCTGCGGCTCCCAGTCCTCTGCCATGTGTAGTCCAAAAAAAAAAAAAGTGGGACTAAAAAAGTTCAACCAATCAATTCAAATATGCAGGGTAGGTGCATATCTTGCCTTGGCTCCACTCTTCAAACCCTGTTCTGCGCATGCGTGCATGTACGCGCATGTGCACACATTTTTTGTGGCTCCCAGTTTTTCCTTTTGTGAGGGAACCGGTTCCGAGTGGCTCTTTCCCTGTTTCAGGTTGCTGACCCCTGGTATAGGGTCTCCTGCTTAAGTGGGGTGTGTGTGTGTGGACTAGAAGACCTCCAAGGTCCCTTCCAGCTTCTATTCTATTCTATTCTATTCTATTCTATTCTATTCTATTCTATTCTATTCTATTCTATTCTATTCTAAAATAGGAGAAGCAAGAAGTATTACCTTTGTTCACCTCTTTCAGTTGTTTAAAAATAATATAATTGGATAGAAATAAAATAATAAATAAAAAAATCTGGAATCCAGTTGAGGACATAACATGTAACCCCAAACCCGTTTGATGGTTAGGAATTAAAATGGACTTGATCTAAAAAGATTATAACTATCTGGACAAAACCTCTCTCTCCCCATCAGCCAATTTTTTAAAAAAAAAATTAAAAAAAATCTGCTTTTTCTTTCTCCCTTCAAACTGGAGAAAACATGTTTCAACATTATATGCCATTACAAGGTCAGAAAAATGAGGAAGATTAACATTTTTGGCTGCTACAGCTAAACTGAAGGTCTTCAGAAAGCTTCGGCACAAATGTGTCTGCGATTCTCTATTGACCAAGATCTTCATTTATTTCAGAATATTAAATTTTAATCCATCCAATAACTAGAGTTCTCTGGGTAGATTATAAGGTGGATTTAAAATATTAAAAGCGTTAACAAGAAGCTTCTGAATCATCCAGAATAAAGAGAGGGTCTGGCAAGTGATTATTGGAAAAAGATTAATATTCTGACCTTCTTTTCTCAAGGAGTCTTTGGATCATACCTCTCATGAAGTTAACTTTGCCTGCTTTGGCACAATTATTTCAATTTTTTTTAGGAGATATACAATGAGTTCAGATATACGGTAAGCCATGATTGGTTAACCAACCATAGTTAAATCACAGCGGGCTATACAGCCAGTCCTCTACGTAGGACCGCGATGGAGCCCAAAACTTTTGTGGCTAAGCAAGACATTTGTTAAGTGAATTTTGCCCCATTTTGCAACCTTTCTTGCCACAGTTCTTAAGAGAATCACTGCCGTTGTCAAATTAGTAACACAATTGTTAAGTGAATCTGGCTTCCCCATTGACTTTGCTTGTCAGAAGGGCGCCAAAGGGGATCCACATGACACACACCCCGGGACACTGCAACCGTCACAAATATGAGTCAGTTACCAAGAGTCCAAATTTTGATCGCGTGACCATGCCGCAACGGTTGTAAGTGTGAAAAATGGTCATCGGTCACTTTTTCCCAGCACCATTGTAAATTTGAATGGTCACTAAATGAACTGTTGTAAGTCGAGGACTATTTCAAATTTAAAATGTGGTGCGATGCCTGTCCTCCTGTTTGCTTGCTCTTCACACACATCCACATCCTGTGACATCAACTCAACGTGTATACTTTTTGTTAAAGAAAAAAAAACCAAAGGCTTACTGCAGGGGTCTTCAAACTTGGCCCTTTTATGACTTGTGGACTTCAACTCCTAGAATTCTTCAGCCAGCATGCCTGGCTGAGGAATTCTGGGAGTTGAAGTCCACAAGTCATAAAAGGGCCAAGTTTGAAGACCCCTGAACTAGAGTTACATTCATGAGATTATGCCTTCTAATAATGAGTGATGGGCTGAAAGTTTCTCCACTGTGGGAAGACCATTATTCTTCCATTGTTCGTGCATACAATAATCTTGCTCCAGTTACCATACACCAGGAGTCTTCAAACTTGGCCCTTTTATGACTGGTGGACTTCAACTCTCAGAATTCCTCAGCCAGAATGGGGGAACTATGGCCCCTTAATGACTCATGGACTTCATCTCCCAGAATTCCTGAGCCAGCATGGGGGAACTATGGCCCCTTCATGACTCATGGACTTCATCTCCCAGAATTCCTGAGCCAGCATGGGGGAACTATGGCCCCTTCATGACTCGTGAACTTCAAATCCCAGAATTCCTCAACCAGCACGGGGGAACTATGGCCCCTTCATGACTCGTGGACTTCAACTCCCAGAATTCCTCAGCCAGCATGGGGGAACTACGGCCCCTTCATGACTCGTGGACCTCAACTCCCAGAATTCCTCAGCCAGCATGGGGGAACTATGGCCCCTTCATGACTCGTGGACTTCAACTCCCAGAATTCCTCAGCCAGCATGGGGGAACTATGGCCCCTTCATGACTCATGGACTTCAACTCCCAGAATTCCTGAGCCAGCATGGGGGAACTATGGCCCCTTCATGACTCGTGGACTTCAACTCCCAGAATTCCTCAGCCAGTGTGCCTGGCTGAGGAATTCTGGGAGTTAAAGTCCACTTGTCATTAAAGGGCCAAGTTTGAAAACCCCTGGCTTACTGGATACCTTTCTTGAAGGAAAAATGAACTTGAAAAGCAATGGGGAAGGAGCAAGTGCAAGGTAGAGGAGGAGAATTACATTGTCTGAAGAAGTTGATTTTTTTTCCCCTTTAAAAATAGCATTTTAAAGGAGTGGTGGAGGTGGTAACAAAAGGCCAGCATACCGAGAGGTTCCAAAGGGACCAATGTTATTTCAGTGATAAATTACACTATTCAACTATTAGGCAGTTGGCAAATATCCCTTTTTTGTGCACATCAGAGATAAGATAGTATTTGACTGTGGTTGTTGTTGTTTTTTTTCTTCCCTAGAAGGTTTACAGCAAAAATATACAAGAAAGAAGCGAGTAGCTTTTGTCATAATTACCTGATTCTTTTAGGTTTATTCCCCACTATTCCAATTTATTACGGGATACAAAAATGGACAAAGGACAACATTCAAATGCAAAACATCTTGTTTTCTTTTTTTTTTCTTTTTTAAAAAAACAAACTACAGTAGAAAGGATTTGTTTTTTTTCCCCTTTTATTCACCTACACTCAGATAGGAAAGCACCCAATGCTTAATAAAAAAAAAAGATGTTCATTTCTTTCCTTAGAACCAGCCACGAAAAGAGAAGCTCAAATAGGATGGCAGAAGCAGTGATAGGAGAACAAGATTTTTTTCTAAACAGGTAAAACAGGCCCAAAGGTAAAATATGAGGCCAGTAAATAAAGGGTTAATTCTGTACGTCATTTTTAAAGACATCTGCACCAAGAATGTGCTTGTTGAGGGCGCGTGAGGCTGTTACACAGGTAGTCCTTCTTGTGACCACAATTGAGCACAAAACTTCTGCTGCTAAGTGTGATACTTGTTAAGTGTGTTTTGTCCCATTTTACGACCTTCCTTGCCATGGTCGATAAGTGAATCACCGCAGTTGTGAAGTTAGCCACACGGTTGTTAAGTGAATCTGGATTTCCCCATTGATTTTGTTTGTCAGAAGGTCGTGAAAGGGGATCACGTGACCCCGGGACACTGCAGCCATCATAAATAGGAACCAGTTGTCAAGTGCCTGAATTTTGATCATGTGACCCTGGAAGAGGCTGCAATGGTCATAAGTGTGAAAAATGGTCATAGGTCACTTTTTCAGTGCCGTTGCAATTTCCAACGGTCAGTAAACAAACTGTTGTAAGCCAAGGACTATCCGTACTTCCACTGAAAAATTCTTCAAAATGTTAAGGTACGCTTCCAGGGGGGAAAAAATGGCGAATTAAGGAACTGACCCCTGCAGGGGAATGAGTAGACCTGCTCTTTGCAATTCCTTTCTGGGCAAGGAGAGGTCCTGAGATCGCCCACAAGGAATCCAGATGGTTGTTTCCCTCAAGAAGACTTCACGACAATCATCCGCAGTGGGTTTAGAGCTCTGGGACACAAGAGAATAACCATCTTCATTCGAATACTGATTAGGGCCTGCCAAAAGAAAAAATCTTCATCAGGGTCCAGTCCAAGCTGGGAATAAACAAAATGGAGGCTGCTTTAGAAAGAAGGTTGCAGTTTGTTGAAGAGCAGAGCCAGACAGAAATGTAGCTCTGGAAAAAAGTGACCACATGTAGCTGGGAGTGGTGGGTTTTTATGCCTTCTTAGGCTTTTGAGGTTGTTTCCTGTTCCTGTTTGAGGCTTTGCATTTCCTGTGTCATGTACTTTGACCTGAGTCTAAGTGTGCCCTTTTGGTATTGGTGGGCTTATCCTATTGTTCTGTACCAGCCTGCTACCGGCCCTGCAGAAAAGGCAGGGACAACCCCTTTTACAAGAAGGCAAGAAGTTGGAACTAAGCCTGCCAAATTTATGGATACAAAAGCAAACAAAACAAGACACGAACCATGAAACAGGAGCTATTCAAGCGGTTGCCTTCAGCAAACCAGCCCTCCCACGCATTCCCCTTTTATACAGTTCAGGGCGTGGCTTCTCTCTGCCTCCTTCCGAGGTGCCCCATTGCCTTCCTCTGTTTACTCCTGATTGACTGCCTCCTGCGTCGGGCGTCCTTGAACAGGGCCAGCTGTGGGTCATCTTCATCCACACTGTCAGGCTCACACAGCTGGGTCTGCGTTGTGACCAGGTGGGAGGGGCCTGGCTGAGGGCTCTCATCAGCAAGCTCTTCAACCCCCTCAGCAAGCTCTTCAACACCCCCCTCCTCCTCTGAGTCGTCCGACCCAACTGCCGAACCCACAGGCTGACCCTGAATCACAACACCTATTATGCTTCCTGTCCTCAGAGTTTGGGTGGGGGTATGTAGATTTTAGGGGTCTTTGTCTTCCTAATCTCATCAGTTTCTAGCCTTCTGGTTCCAACCTTCCTGAAAGGATTATGACATCTGCATTTCTAAAAGCTGGTTTCTGCTGAGTTTCTGCTTGGGGCAATTAAGAAAAACTGGGCTTGCTTTTCTACCTTTAAGATCCTTTGGGGAAATATATTCTGCCTTTTTAATATTCCCCCAAATATTTCTTTCTCTGGATTCTTCCCACAGGCCTTTATGGGCATTAGGCTTGCAAGAAACAGCTAATACTCAAGTTAGGACCAGTCACTTATAGGACCATTCAAAGTCATGACGGTTCCTCCAAAAGCTGAGCGGCAGAGTGGTTAGAATGCAGTATTGCAGGCTACTTCTGCTTACTGCCGGCTGCCAGCAGTTTGGCAGTTCGATCCCGACAGGGTCAAGGTTGACTCAGCCTTCCATCCTTCCAAGGTCGGTAAAATGAAGATCCCGGTTGTTGGGGGCAATAAGCTGACTCTGTAAACCGCTTAGACCTTAGAGAGAGCTGCAGAGCACTGTGAAGTAGCGTATAATTCTAAGTGCTATTGCTATTGTTACCTACAACCTGTTTTTGAAGGTAAGAGAGATGCAAACACCCCTCTCTCTCCCCCCGGTCAGGTGTTCGTATTTGGGGCACTTGGTTACCAGCTCACCTTTACAGCTATTTGCAGCATCCTGCAGTCCTTTGATTATGATTTGCAAAGTTGATTTGTTTTATCAAGGTTAACATACTGTCGATTTGTTTTTAATCTCTGGTAATCCTTAATGTACTTGCTTGATTGGGTCTGAAAAATGAGGCTTTAAGGATTTATTTATAGGCAAGAGATGAGGTTATGAGGGACAAAATATCACTTGTATTTTAGGAGAAGGTGATTTTATTAAACTTGTTTGTAAGAGCTATGATTATGGGAAAACCTTCTCTCTCTCTCTCTCTCTCTCTCTCTCTCTCTCTCTCTCTCTCTATATATATATATATATATATATATATATATATATATATATATATATATATATATATATATATATATATATATATATATATATATATATATATATATATTGGTCATATCAGTCTCCCTTTAATTCTTAGTTAGCAATCCAAAAAATTTACACAAATATGAGCTGTCACTGCTGTGACTACTGCCTGTGAATGGCCTTGGGTCAGGCTGAAACAGGGAATAAAGATTTGTCCTGTGTTTGGGGCCTAGCAAGGTATTCTAAATACTTAACAAACACTTAACATACACACACACAGACACACAGACACACACACACACACACACACACACATATAAGGAACGCGGTGGCTCAGTGGGTTGGGACGCTGAGCCTGTCGATCAGAAGGTCGGCAGTTTGGCGGGTCGAATCCCAAGTGCCGCTTAACAGAGTGAGCGCCTGTTACTCATCCCAGCTTCTGCTAACCTAGCAGTTTGAAAGCACGTAAAAATGCAAGTAGAAAAATAGGGACCACTACGGTGGGAAGGTAACAGCGTTCCGTGCGCCTTTGGCGTCTAGTCATGCCGGCCACATGACCACGGAGATGTCCTCGGACAAGCGCTGGCTCTTCGGCTTTCAAACGGAGATGAGCACCGGCCCCTAGAGTTGGAAACGACTAGCACGCATGTGCGGGGGAACCTTTCCTTTACCTATATTATATTATATTATATTATATTATATTATATTATATTATATTATATTATATTATATTATATTATATTATATTATATTATATTATATTATATTATAATATTATATTATATTATATTATATTATATTATATTATATTATATTATATTATATTATATTATATTATATTATATTATATTATATTATATTATATTATATTATATTATATTATATTATATGATTATATTATATATATTTATGTAAATTACTAACAAAGAATTAAGGGAGACTGAAATGCATTTCTAACTTATTAGTTTTCATCAGTCAGCCATACCCTTCTGAGATTCGAACCTGGGCTGATTGCACATTAGGCAGTTGTATTTACCTCTTGAGCCACAGGATCTCTCTCGCTTTGTTAGCTTTCTGCAAGGGGAGATATGTGTCAAATACTTAGCTATTTAGATTACCTTGCTAGGCCCCAAACATGGGGCAAATCTTTATTTCCTGTTTTCAGCCTATCTTGAAGGCCATCGAACAGGCAGTAGTCACACCGGACAGCTCATATATATTTATGTAAATTACTAACAAAGAATTAAGGGAGACTGAAATGCATTTCTAACTTATTAGTTTTCATCAGTCAGCCTGACTGATGAAAACTAATAAGTTAGAAATGCATTTCAGTCTCCCTTAATTCTTTGTTAGTAATTTACATAAATATATATGAGCTGTCCGGTGTGACTACTGCCTGTTCGATGGCCTTCAAGATAGGCTGAAAACAGGAAATAAAGATTTGCCCCATGTTTGGGGCCTAGCAAGGTAATCTAAATAGCTAAGTATTTGACATATATATATATATATATATATATATATATATATATATATATATATATATATATATATTTGCGTACATTTTTTTCGGATTGCTAACAAAGAATTAAAGGGAGACTGATATATATGTGTGTGTGTCTGTGTGTACCACACACACACATATACATACATACATACATACACATACATACACATACACATGCATACACAGTCTTATTTTTTCTTTCTTCTCTTTTTTCTTCCCTTTCTATATTTTTTCTGTCTTTTTAGTTTGTATTTGTTTGTATCCTTTTAATTGTAATGTTTAATAAATTAGACTCACTTGCTTGAGATGGGCAGCTATAGAAATTGAATAAATAAAGGAAATACAATTAATAAACCTCACAGTTTCACTGTTGTGGAGAAAACAGGAGGAGGAAGAAATATTAGATTTGTTTGCGACCTTATTTATAAAAATAATAGAGGTGGGATTGAAAACATCTAAAAAAAAAAAACTCCACCAAAATTAAGGTGCATCAGATTTAACTTTGCTCCAGGAGACAATTATGTTTTCAGACTATCTGTTAATAAACTTTGCCCAGCAAAATATATTGTAATAAGATAATAATTACAATTAAGCTGTTGTAATACTTTCTGTGCTTGACTGCTGTGTTGCAATGTATGTGTGAATTTCTCTGAGATTTGTTTGAGACACACTGCGTTACAAAACAAGGTCACCCGACTGAATTCAAAGAATTACGATGCACATTCAGGTAGTCCTCAACTTTTATGGCCACCATTGAGCCCAAAATTTCTGTTGCTAAATGAGGTAGATGTTTTGCCCCATTTTTGACCTTTCTTGCCACAGTTGTTAAGGGATTCATGGCGGTTGTTTTTTTTATTATTATTAAAGAGTTTTACAAAAACAAGATTTTACAATATATCCCCAAATCCCCCCCACCCCAAACCCACCCACTTCCCCCCCCACTTCCCACAGCTAAATACAGGATTATAGTTATAATAATCATATTCTAAATAAAAATTATGCATAATATACAATTAACCAAATTCATAATGTGCTTTAACTCCCCTTTAACATAACTACATACAAAGTACCAATAACAATATCCCTCTAAAATCTACTCATAAGCTAAATGGAACTTTTTAGTCCCATATTTATTCTGAATATAATCTATCCATCTTCTCCAAACTGAAATATATCTTTCCTGTGAATGATCTTTCAAGTAAGCAGAAATCTTAGACATTTCTGCCAGATTCGAAACTTTAAACACCCATTCTTCTATAGTAGGCAAACTATCCTTCTTCCAATATTGTCCCACCAGTAACCGTGCTGATTCACGGCAGTTGTTAAGTTAATTACACAGTTATTAAGTGAATTTGGCTTCCCTGTTGACTGTTGCTTGTCAGAAGATGTGATCAGATCACCCCAGAACATTGCAACCATCACAAGTACATGCCAGTTTCCAAGCATTCAAATTCTTACCACAGGGAGACCACAGGGATGCTCCAACGGTTGTGTGAAAAACAGTCACCAGTCACTTTTTTCAATGCTGCTGTAACTTCACATGGTCACTAAATGGGTGGTTGAAAGTTGAGGACCATAAATGCTTCGTTTGTGAGTCCTTAATGTCATCCATTCTGCAGACCTTTGAGCTGTTAGGGCCATATGTTTATCTTTCCAATGCTGAATATTAACTCATTTAGATATAGGTAGGACATGGGTAACATTTTTTTTTATATTTTTATTTTTTATTTTACTTTATTTTATTTTTTATCTCATTTCATTATTTATTTTATTTATTTTATTATATTATTATTTATTTTATTTTTATTTTATTATTTTATTATTTTATTTTACTTTATTTTGTTTCATTTACTGTTTTATCGTAAAATGTAAAATACAAAACAGAAAAACGAACAAAACAAAACAAAAACAATGCATACATTCAGCACGAACACCAACAAAAAAGAGAAAAAATAGAGGGGGGAAAAAGAATAATGCAAATATCAAATAAATTTAACATTTAACACATATAGAATCCATCCTGGCTGGGCACTGATGAAAAAGAAAAAGCAGTAATTTTTCCTCCCCTTTTACAGATAGATAGATAGATAGATAGATAGATAGATAGATAGATAGATAGATAGATAGATAGATAGACAGACAGACAGACAGACAGACAGACAGACAGACAGACAGACAGACAGACAGACAGATATAGGTATAGATATAGATATAGATATAGATATAGATATAGATATAGATATAGATATAGATATAGATATAGATATAGATATAGATATAGATATAGATATAGATATAGATATAGATATAGATATAGATATAGATATAGATAGATATAGATATAGATATAGATATATTCAAATCCCTCTGTTAATTATCTCTTATTGTATTTAGCACGCAGAAAGTCCACAGATGGTTTCCGGTCTCTTTTAAAGCTGAGATTTTAATATACAAATGTTAACATACTCCAGTTAAATGGTTTTAAAATCAGAGTCCTTAAAAGCAGAACAACAGAGTTGGAAGGGACCTTGGAGGTCATCTAGTCCAGCCCCCTGCTCAGGCAGGAAACCCTCTACCATTTCAGACAGATGGCTGTTGTCAGAACCCATTCCTATTTCATTTCTATCTATCCCCTCTGACCCAAAACAAATCTCACCTCTCCCTGGGTTCTGCCATTCTCCCAAAGGGGGAGGGGGAATGTGCCCGCAGGTTTATTGCCTCTGCTTCCTCTATTCACTACAGTGTAACCTCTTGCTTCCATTTATTACCTCTGTCTCCTCTATTCGCTACAATGTAACAATTTGCTTCCTGCATTCTCTCTCTCTCTCTCTCTCTCTCTCTCTCTCTCTCTCTCTCTCTCTCTCTCTCTCTCTCTCTCTCTCTCTCTCTCTCTCTCTCTCTCTCTCTGAACTTTATCTCTCTAAACTGTCAGCTAGAAGAAGGGAGGAAATAAGGAATGTATCCTCAGTGCCTGGTTTATTTCTACGCGCTCAGAGGAAAGTGTGAAGAAGCCACCGACCATCGCTGCATGAGCTGGAGATGGGCCGATGTTATCTCCCCTTTACCCACGATGGACCTAACACCTGGGGATTGGCTGTCCCATACCAGCCGGGTGGACAATGGGCTGGAGTCTTGCTTGGGAATACCTTAATCGATTGTTCTGCGTGGGAAGTCTCAGATCCTGTCTTTTATGCCTGCTATCAACTGCTCTTAATAAAAGTTCCTGTTGGAAGAAATGGTTTCCAAGAGTTCTGCTTTCTTAAGATGTGGGATTGAAGTGGGTCCTGACAGCTGTCCTGTCTCTTCTTAAAAACTTCCAGTGTTGGAGCACTCACAATTTCTGGAGGCAGTTTGTTCCACTGGTTAATTTTTCTCACTGTTAGGAAGTTTCTCCTTAATTCCAGGTTGTTTCTCTCCTGGATTAGTTTCCATACATGGGAAGGGAGGGAGGGAGGGAGGGAGGGAGGAAGGAAGGAAGGAAGGAAGGATGGATGGAAGGAAAGGATTGTTGAACAATTTCATAAGAAAAAAAATGTGTTCCACTGATTAATTGTTCTAACGGTCAGGAAGTTTCTCCTTAGTTCTAGGTTGCTTCTCTCCTTGATTAGTTTCCATCTGTTGCTTCTTGTCCTGCCTTCAGGTGCTTTGGAGCAGTAGAAATGTAATAGAGCTGGCCTGGTTGCTATGATAGCCATTGATAAATAGACAAGCTTCCTGTCCCTTGGAAATACAAAAGGAATTTTTTTAAAGAAGGACAAGGTGACCTCAACGTCTGGAAAGCAGGGACCCAAATGACTTTTAATAAGCTTTCCTTCCTTGCCTTTGATCGTTTCAAGAAAAGGGAAAATGTGTCTGGAAAGAGAGCAAATTCCTCTGAGCAAGTTGACAGAAGTAATCCTTGATTTCCAGCCATAAATCAGTGTTCCTTCCAAGTTTACAACTCACAGATATATTAAATCCTCTCGCAGGGGGAAGAAGGGAAAAAAAGGCACTTCTCATTCTCAAACAGGTTGAAGGAGATCTACATTTGTAGCCTTCCCAGCATGCCCTTATCTCCACTGCTCTTGTAAATACTCATCCAGGGTTGCCAGTTAGGAGAGAAGGAGAAAAAAAAAGGAAAGGATAAAGGATTGAGCTAGAGAGCAAACAGAACTAATTCAGATTTTGTTTCCAGGGAGGGGAAAAAAACAACAACAAGCTAGCTTCCAAGTGGGGGCAGGAATCAGGGCCAACCAAGCTGCTGTGGAACTGTGGGGTCCTTGGTGCTTTCTGCCCTTGGTTGTTTTTCTTTTTGCAGAGGTTTCATTATCCAACTAATCATCAGCGCTTTCATTATCCAACTAATCATCAGGGCAAGCCACTATTTTTTTAGAGAGAAAACTCCATCCTTGCATGGATTACGTTACCCAGTTGGGTCATGAAATGTCTACAAGAAAACATCCAGGCTCAGAGAGCACCAAGGACCCCACAGTCCTCCTCCTCCTCCTCCTCCTCCTCCTCCTCCTCCTCCTCCTCCTCCTCCTCCTCCTCCTCCTCCTCCTCCTCCTCTTCTTCTTCTTCTTCTTCTTCTTCTTCTTCTTCTTCTTCTTCTTCTTCTTCTTCTTCTTCTCCTCCTCCTCCTCCTCCTCCTCCTCCTCCTCTTCCTCCTCCTTCTCCTCCTCCTCCTCCTCCTCTGTTGTGATTCAGCATCAGCCTGTGGTTTCAGCAGCTGAGTCTGATGATTCTGAAGAGGAGGAGGAGGAGGGGTTTGGAGAGCCCTTGGTGTCAGAGGAAGGTTCTGATGCACTGCAGAACTCTCAGCCAGGCCCCTCCCATCTTGTTCCTCCTCACTCAGCTGTTTGAGCATGAGGGATTGGAAGAAGACGATCCACAGCTGGCTCTGTTCAGGGACGCTAGGAGCAGGAGGCAATCTAGCAGAGCAGAACAGAGGAAAGCAATGAGGCAACTCGGGAGAAGGCAATGAGAAGCCACGCCTTGGGACTGCTGATAAAAGGGAAATGTGTGGGAGGTGCTGGTTGCTGAAGGCAACCATTTGAAGATCTTCTGCTAGAGTCCTGGTCTGTTATTCTTGTTTAACTCTTGTTTAACCTTTTGGTTTAAGTCTTGTTTGAACTTTTTGTTTAACTTTTGTTTGAACTCTTTGTAAATAAATTTGGTTGGGTTTTTTCCAGCCTGTTGATTATAAAAAGGGGTTGGCCCTGACATTCAAACAGGGCCAGTCGTAGGCTGGAACAGAACATCCTCCTCCTCTTCCTCCTCCTCCTCCTCCTCCTCCTCCTCCTCCTCCTCCTCCTCCTCCTCCTCCTCAAAAACCGTACTCCCTTCCAGCTTTGATTATGTTAACTAGTTGGATCATGAAATGTCTGCAAGAAAGCAACCAAGCTCCAAGAGCATCAAGGACTCCATAATTGTCTTCTTTCCCCTACCCTTCCTCCCTCTCCTCCTCTTCACAAATCCCACGCCCTTCTAGAAGTGATGTTGTTACTTAGTTGGGTAATGAAACATCTGCAAGAAAACAAACTCAGAGTGCACCAAGGATGCCACAATTCAACCCCAAGTTGAATTGCCTTCTATTCATGCTATTTAAGGGAGGGAATAATGCTATGTGGATAATTTCTTGCAGAAGCATAAAATTATAGAATTGCAAGGGATTACGAAGATCATCTTGCCTAATCCTCTGCAATGGGCAGAAAATCCAATGAAGCCATATCTGAGAACTGTTTTTTTATTTTTTTTATTTTTATTTTCAATCCCATTTATATCCCGCCCTTCTCCGAAGACTCAGGGCGGCTTACAATCTAAGAAGCACAAATCAATGTGCTTAGCAATAGCCTTCATTCTATGTATATGCCTGCTTATTAGGGCTTTCACCCCCCCTCCCCCCCAAGTGGCATTTTTTTCAAAGTCAGCTTATTGCCCCCAACAATCTGGGTCCTCATTTTACCTACCTGGGAAGGATGGAAGGCTGAGTCAACCTTGAGCCTGGTGGGATGCGAACCTGCACTAATTGCAGGCAGCTGGTGTTACTTAAGGAGGCATTAGCCCACTGCTCCACCAAGGCTCTTGGTTGTCTAATCTCTTGTTGCAAACCTCCGTAAATGGAGAATCCACCATTTTTGGGGGTAGGTAGGTCCTTGTGGTGTTCTGTTAATCTTGCCCCCAGCGAGACATTCTTTATGTTTAAGAGAAATCCCGATAGATGTTTGTTTGTATAGTGTTCCTCATCCTTCTCTGAATCTTTTCAAACATGTCAAAAATGGGGCATCCAGAATTGTATATATCGCTGTTCCTCAACTTTGGCAAGTTGAAGATGTGTGGACTTCAACTCCCAGAATTCCCCAGCAAGCTTGGCTGGCTGAGGAATCCTGGGAATTGAAGTACATACAGCTTAAAATTGCCAGGATCGAGAAAGACTAAAATATAATATTGCAGGATGGAACTTTTCTGCTGGAACCAGTGCTTTTTTTGTAAAAGAACAAGGTGCCGGAACTCACCCATGTCATACAACCCGCCTTGCCTACCCTACAAGGTTCCATCCAAAAAAGGTGCCGGAACTCCGTTCTGAGCGTTCTACGAGAAAAAAAGCCCTGGCTGGAACTATTCTACAAGCAATCGTTTCAACAGTGTGTATTATTGCGGCAAAGAGAATTATTGGTTAAAAAAAAAAGGAGTGATAACTTTTTTTTCAGAATTATAAGTGGATTATGAAGAAGACCCAAGAAGTCTTACGTGATGCAAACATCTTTATTCAGTTATTTGTATATGGATTGGTAGGACTTCATTTTTTATTGCTCACTTTAATGAAATTTATCCAAATGTCAAAGTCCAAACAATACATTGTTTTCTTGTTTTATCATTTTTATCCTCGTACATTACATTTTTCTATAGATTATACCAGTGTTTCTCAGTCTCAGCAACATTAAAATGAGTGGTTTTCGCGTCTCAGAATGCTGGCTGGGGAATTCTGGGATTTGAAATTCACACATCTGAAAGTTGCTGAGGTTGAGAAACTCTGGATTTTACTAACATGGTATTATAATTGTGTTTGATTTGTTTGTTTATAAGTCATATTTGTCAGGCTCCCTGACTCTGGGTGGCAGACCAGAATAAAAGCAATATGGGAGATTTATTTATTGAAAACTCTCATACAGCCGCCCATCTCGAAAACAAGTCTGGGTGGCTTGCAATCAATAAAGCAATATAAAGCAAACTCAAAACAGAAAAATAGAAAAGAGAAGTTCGTCCAAATAAACTTAGTTGATCCACATAAACTAAAAACAGTTCTTAACACTAGCTTACTTCAGTGGATAAGTGACATGTTGGAAATGGTATAAGCAGAAAGAATCAAAGGCAGGTTCCTCTGCACGGCTTTAATATTAGGAAAGTTTAGAGACCAATACATCGCAGATTTCCTTGCCAGGAAAAAGTGCAACGCACCAATAATCATTGTCTCAGCTTGCATTTTTGCTCAAAACTATGCGCGCATTGTGGACAGTTTGTTTGTTGTCCAATATGAAAACACTGTGTCTTCTGACATCCGGCGAATAATACATAATTTTGTCAGAAGAGAGTAAGGTGGTCCTCATCTTACGACCACAATTGAACCCAAAATTGCTAAGTGAGACAGTTGTTAAATGAGTTTTGTCCCTTTTTACGACCTTTCTTGCTGCAGTTATTAAGTCAGTCACTTCAGTTGTTAAGTTAGTAACACGGTTGTTAGTAACACGGAATCTGGCTTCCCCATGGACTTTGCTTGTCAGAAGGTCGCAAAAGGGGATCACTGCAACCGTCATAAGTAGATGGCAGTTGCCAAGCGTCTGGATTTTGATTGTGTCAGGGCTGCTTCTACTCAATCCCAAGGAAAGAAAAACCCTTCACTCCATAGAATTAGAGAAAAGGAACGGTTGCTGGAATTGGGTATGTCTAGTTTAATGAAGGGAAGGGCAAGGGATGACATGACAGCAGTCTTCCAATATCTCAGGGGCTGCCACAAAGGAGCAATGGATGGAAACTAACCAAAGAGAGAAGCAACCTAGAACTAAGGAGAAACTTCCTGACAGTTAGAACAATTAACCAGTGGAACAACCTGCCTCCAGAAGCGGTGAATGCTTCAACACTGGAGGTTTTTAAGAGGAGACTGGACAGCCATTTGCCTGAAATGGTATAGGGTTTCCTGCCTGAGCCGGGGGTTGGACTAGATGACCTCCAAGGTACCTTCCAACATCATCATCATCATCATTATTGTTGTTGTTGTTGTACTTTCAGTAGGAAAAAAAGTGAATACAGCTAAGTCAGGCAAGATCCGAAGCCAAACCCTGCAAAGCATCAAACTGAAACAAACTCTAGAGATCACCCCTCCTTGTTGCCAGGCAACCAGAGTTCAATCATCAGCCAAAAAGATGTTTTGGGGAAATCTCTGCTTCAAGTGCATTGTTCCTCCCTTCTGCACACACAAGGTAGGACGGTTGGCCTTGAGGATGGTAAACAAAATCCACGCTGGGAGTTGCGAAGCTTCTCAAAAAATTCCACTTTCACTTACTGCACCCTTCCCCCCACCCCCAAAATGCCCATTGATGCCCTTCCCATCGTTTCCATGGTAGCTGGCAGCAAGCTGGCAAGCAAGCAAAGATGCAAACTGACAGATTGTGCTCATGCCCCAGCATATAATCTGCATATATACTGTTGTTGCTCTCTAGCCCCATTTAGTGGTGGGGGACCAAATGCCAATCTGTATTGTTTGGAAGCTGACCCAACCCTTTTATCTATCAACACTCCCCAAAAAAGTGCATTTGAAGGAAGCAGAAGAACCAGGAAGAATCCAGTCTAATATGTAGCAGATAAGATGAGATGAGATGAGATGAGAGGAGAGGAGAGGAGAGGAGAGGAGAGGAGAGGAGAGGAGAGGAGAGGAGAGGAGAGGAGAGGAGAAGAGAAGAGAAGAGAAGAGAAGAGAAGAGAAGAGAAGAGAAGAGAAGAGAAGAGAAGAGAAGAGAAGAGAAGAGAAGAGAAGAGAAGATAAGATAAGATAAGATAAGATAAGATAAGATAAGATAAGATAAGATGATGAGGTGAGGTGAGGTGAGGTGAGGTGAGGTGAGGTGAGATGAGATAAGATAAGATAAGATAAGATAAGATAAGATAAGATAAGATAAGATAAGATAAGATAAGATAAGATAAGATAAGATAAGATAAGATAAGATAAGCTTTATTGTCATTTTTTACTGTGGGCACAACGACACAATTCAAAAATGAAATTTAGTTGCCCGTTCTCAAAGTGAACACATACATGATACACACAACATACTATATACAGCATATATACCGACCTACACTCCTACATATACATAACATATGAATATTAAACACCGTCCATCTTGAATATATAACAGAAGGAGGAAGCTTAAGAGTTCACAAGGTTAATGCTGTATGGAATGAAACTGTGGCTGAATCTGGATGTTCTGCTGCGGATACCACAAAGCCCCCTCCTCCTAGAAGGTAACAAGGAAAACAGGTTATGAAGAGGATGAGTAGTGTCCCAGATAATTTTGTAGACCCTGCTCAAGCAACACTTCTGTGCTATGTCCTGGATGGAGGGGAGGGAACTGCCAATGATCTTTTCGGCCGTCCTCACCACTCTCTGCACCGCCTTCCTGTCCAAAGCAGGGATGCTTCCAAATCAGTCTGTGATGCTGTATGACGGGATGCTCTCGATCATGTTCATCTGAGGACCAAAACCCACATCCCATACACACAGCATTGCCGGTGAGATTTACATTTACCTGTATTTGTTCATTGTTGTGCTCACCAGCAATTCAGTACTGCCTATTTTGTATTTGGGTTCTTATTGTATGTATTTCTATTTTTCCCGGTTTCACCCATCCTTTTTTCTTCTAATAAAGCATTCAGATCTATACACACATTATGTTTTCTTGGACGAGAGGTGGGTTTAGCCGCATGTCAAGCTGCACACAGAGTAGCGTGTAGCGAGGACAGAACAGTGTGATCACAGTGAGGTCGCAATGATCATAAGTGTGAAAAACAGCCATAAGCCACTTCTTTCAGTGCCAATGTAACTTTGAACGGTCACTCAATGAATGGTTGTAAAACGAGGACTATCTGTATTCTAAAACCCAAAACAGATTGACAGCTACCTGGATATGTTACAATTTCAAAATATCACGTCCATCCCAGTCGGCCCCATAAATGAAAGTAAGTTTAGGAAATCCTATATCATAGATCTTCATTTCAACACCTCAACGAAGGCCTTGAAATGATGGAGAACTTCTGCCTTTTAGAATCAGCAATCAAGAGTCACAAGGAACAACCAGTCAAAAAAATGTGTCGAAGACTAGCACTTGATACAGCAACCATGAAGACCTTGGAAAATATATTCCGATGCTATACTCCATAGTTTCCTTGTGATATTCTTTGTGTCAGTTGTGTTAGAACAATTAATCAGTGGAACAGCTTGCCTCCAGAAGTTGTGGGTGCTCCAACACTGAAGGTTTTAAAGAGGAGACTGGACAACCATCTGTCTGAAATGACAGGGTCTCCTGCTTGAGCAGGGGGTTGGACTAGATGACCTCCAAGGTCCCTTCCAGTCCTGTTGTTCTGTTCTCCAGACCCTAGAGCTGAAGGTGGAATGAATGTTTGTGAATTTTTCAACTCAGAACATCAGTTGAAAGCAAAGCGAGGAGGTGGTGAAAAGGAGCGGAAACTGTGTTGACTTTCGGATTAGTGCTAAATATCTCAGTTGGCCAAAGGTGTTTTTGTTTAGCTTTGGATGTGAGATAGACGGAACGGACCAGATACTACTTTCAAGTCTTAGGTGGGTTTGTTAGATTTCATCAAGCTGGCTTAAAATTTTCTCACCACCAGCCGAACCTGGAAAATGGGAGAAAACTGCCAGGGAACAGTGCTAATTAGCAAGAAACACTAGTGTTTGCTCCAGAGGTCTTGTGTTTGTTAATGGAATAATTATCATGATATTCCTATGCACCTATCATTCTTCAATAATTACACAGTCTCACTTAGTCTGGAAACGGCTCCGCAGAACAGGTCACTCACTCTGGGAGGAATCAGTAGAGAAAATATTAATTGATGTCAGGCTGGCTACTGCCGACATTATTCAGCTTTCAATTCAGTGCGAGGAGGATGGAGGGGAACAACAACAACAACAAAAATCAGATATTCATTCCTGAAGAGCAGATATATTCCCCGGTAAACAATATAGAGAAAGGGCATCCTAAAGAATCTGATCTTCTTCTCGCTTTGTATCTAAGATGTTGAACATGATGATCTACTCCAGGGGTCTTCAAACGTGGCCCTTTTATGACTTCTGGACTTCTACTCCCAGAATTCCTCAGTCGGCCATTTTGATAAAACTGCAGCCTTGGATCCAAACCAGGAGTCTTCATACTTGGCCCTTTTATGACTTGTGGATTTCAACTCCCAGAATTCCTCAGCCAGGCCTGGCTGAGGAATTCTGGGAGTTGAAGTCCACAAGTCATAAAAGGGCCAAGTTTGAAGACCCCTGATGTACTCGAACAAATGAAGGTTGAGGTAGGGTTTAGCCGGTGAATTAACAGAATAACAGAGTTGGAAGGGATCTTGGAGGTCTTCTAGTCCAACCCCCTGCTCAAGCAGGAGACCCTATACCAAATAGCTGTCCAATCTCTCCTTAAAAACCTCCAGTGTGGAGCGCCCATAACTTCTAGAGGCAGGTTGTTCCACTGGTTAACTGTTCTCGCTGTCAGGAAATTTCTCCTCAGTTCTAGGTGGCTTCTCTCCTTGGTTAGTTTCCATCCGTTGCTTCTTTTCCTGCCTTCAGGAGCTTTGGAGAATAGCTTGACTTCCTCTTCTTTGGGGCAGCCCCTGAGACATTAGAAGACTGCTATCACGTCCCCCCTCGTCCTTCTTTTCATTAAACTAGATTTAGAGCCAGTTTGGTGGTTTCCAAAATGTTGCGAACAAAATGTCTATGGAAATTCTCAATCATCCAGGTGACGCTTGGGCCAAAGGTTGCTTTTTTTAATTTCTAAAAACCAACAACTGGATTTTCTTGGTGTTTTCTTTGAAAATGTTTTGCTTCTCAAGATGTCTGTGGAGATTCTTAGTCATCCAGGTCAACGGTTGTCCCAAACACGCTTTTTTTTTCAAAAGGCAGCTGGACGTTCTTGTTTGTTTTCCTTGAAGACGTTTCGCTTCTCATCCAAGAAGCTTCTTCAGTTCAAGGTGTAACTTCGAACCATCACTAAGCAACTGGTTATAAGTAGAGGACTGCCTTTAAAAATAAAGGCATGAAGGAGGAATGGACAATGTTTAAAGGTTGAGGTTAAAAAAAATTCTCCCTTTTGGTATTCCTCCCTTATCTTCGTAGTCCTGTAGTTTCAGGGGCTTTCCCCCCAATTCTTATTTTATTTACTTCAAAATAAAAAAAGGACATTAATCGCATGCATATATTGAGCATGGAACTTGCTTTCTCCCTCAGAGACTTATTTGTTGCTCTGAATCTTGAAGGCCGTGTGTAGTCATTAAGGTTGAGTTTTTCCCTTTTTGATTTTCTCTTGTTGTTTTTTTTATAGAAAGAAATTTCTTATGGAATTGTAGTTAATAACTGCATACATTAGGAGAAGTTGCTTAGGAGACTTTGCAAGCAAAACCAGATGTGGGTTTTTAATATTATCTGTAGAAGGAAAATCTGAAAATCCCAGGTGTCAGCATACTGGCTTGCTTATGTAGACAGTGAAATAAATCACACACATAAACACAGGCACCCAAACACAAGCATACAAACACAGGCACACAAATACACAGCTATTATATTATTCCTTTCGGAGAAAGCAATGTCATACAGAATGCACAAAAAGTAGTAAGAAACACTCACAGGTGATAAAGGTAAGGCAAACATTAAAAATGCACATACACAAAAGCAAAAGTAGTTTATACCAGTTACTATATCACTTCACTGGACGCGGTGGCTCAGTGGGTTAGGACGCTGAGCTTGTCGATCAGAAGGTCAGCAGTTTGGCGGGTCGAGTGCCGCGTAACAGAGTGAGTGCCTGTTACTCGTCCCAGCTTCTGCCAACCTAGCAGTTCGAAAGCACGTAAAAATGCAAGTAGAAAAATAGGGACCACAATGGTGGGAAGGTAACAGCGTTCCGTGCGCCTTTGGAGTCTAGTCATGCCGGCCACATGACCACGGAGACGTCCTCAGACAAGCACTGGCTCTTCGGCTTTGAAACGGAGATGAGCACCGACCCCTAGAGTCGGAAACGACTAGCACGCGTGTGCGGGGGAACCTTTACCTTCCCTATATCACTTCACATTTTATTGTCATTGCAAACCATCTCACTTATAGTATGTTCAAATACTACCACAGTGTGTGTGTGTGTGTGTGTGTGTGCGCGCGCTTTTGTTCTTACTTTGGAATTGGTTTGGAGTGGGGAAAATGAGAAAAGGATTCAAAAACAATTCTTCTATTCCAAATTAGAAGTGAAGGGGGAGCAATAAAGGAGGAAAGGAGAAAGGGAAAGAGAAGGGCAGGGCAGGGCAGAGCAGGACAGGACAGGACAGGGAAGGGAAGGAGGAAGGGGAGGGAAATGGGGAAAGGAAAGGAAAGGGAAACAGGGAAAGGAAAGGAAAGTGAAATGAGGAAAGAAAAGGGATATGGGAAAAGGAAAGGGAAATGGTGAAAGGAAAGGAAAGGGAAATGAGGAAAGGAAAAGGAAATGGGGAAAGGAAAGGGAAACGGGGAAAGGAAAGGAAAGTGAAATGAGGAAAGGAAAGGGATATGGGAAAAGGAAAGGGAAATGGTGAAAAGAAAGGAAAGGGAAATGAGGAAAGGAAAAGGAAATGGGGAAAGGAAAGGGAAACGGGGAAAGGAAAGGAAAGTGAAATGAGGAAAGGAAAGGGATATGGGAAAAGGAAAGGGAAATGGTGAAAGGAAAGGAAAGGGAAATGAGGAAAGGAAAGTGAAATGGGGAAAGGGAAGGGAAGGAAAGAAAGGGAAATG
Source organism: Vipera berus (assembly GCF_964194415.1). Taxonomy (NCBI): domain Eukaryota; kingdom Metazoa; phylum Chordata; class Lepidosauria; order Squamata; family Viperidae; genus Vipera; species Vipera berus. The sequence continues at coordinate 6,869,318 of NC_138206.1, forward strand.
GGGAAAAGAAAGGGAAATGGGGAAAGGAAAGGAAAGGGAAATGGGGAAAGGAAAGGAAAGGGAAAGGGGGAAAGGAAAGGGAAAGGGAAAGGAAGGAATGAAATGGGGAAAGGAAAGAGAACAGAAATGGGAAAAGGGAAGGGAAATGGGAAAAGGAAAGGGAAATGGGGAAAGGAAAGTAAAATGGGGAAAGGAAAGGGAAATGGGGAAAGGAAAGTAAAATGGGGAAAGGAAAGGGAAATGGGGAAAGGAAAGTAAAATGGGGAAAGGAAAGGGAAATGGGGAAAGGAAAGGAAAGGGAAATGGGGAAAGGAAAGTAAAATGGGGAAAGTAAAGTAAAGGGAAAGGGGGAGGGGAAAGGGAAGGGAAATGGGAAAAGGAAAGGGAAATGGGGAAAGGAAAGGGAAATGGGGAAAAGAAAGGAAAGGGAAATGGGGAAAGAAAAGGGAAATGGGGAAAGGAAAGGAAAGGGAAATAGGAAAAGGAAAGGGAAATGGGGAAAGGAAAGGAAAGGGAAATAGGAAAAGGAAAGGGAAATGGGGAAAGGAAAGGAAAGGGAAGGGAAATGAGAAAAGGAAAGGGAAATGGGGAAAGGAAAGGAAAGGGAAATGGGGAAAGGAAAGGAAAGGGAAGGGAAATGGGGAAAGGAAAGTAAAATGGGGAAAGGAAAGGGAAATGGGGAAAGGAAAGTAAAATGGGAAAAGGAAAGGGAAATGGGGAAAGGAAAGTAAAATGGGGAAAGGAAAGGGAAATGGGGAAAGGAAAGGAAAGGGAAATGGGGAAAGGAAAGGGAAATGGGGAAAGTAAAGTAAAGGGAAAGGGGGAGGAGAAAGGGAAGGGAAATGGGAAAAGGAAAGGGAAATGGGGAAAGGAAAGGGAAATGGGGAAAAGAAAGGAAAGGGAAATGGGGAAAGAAAAGGGAAATGAGGAAAGGAAAGGGAAATGGGGAAAGGAAAGGAAAGGGAAATAGGAAAAGGAAAGGGAAATGGGGAAAGGAAAGGAAAGGGAAATAGGAAAAGGAAAGGGAAATGGGGAAAGGAAAGGGAATGGAAGGGAAATGAGAAAAGGAAAGGGAAATGGGGAAAGGAAAGGAAAGGAAAGGAAAAGAAAATGGGGAAAGGAAAGGAAAGGAAAAGGAGCTAGTTGGCAACTATGAGGAACTGTTCCAGGTTGGAACAGAGGGGTCTAAACGTTCTCTGGAGGTGTGTAATTGTGGGGACAGCGATGATTGCCATCAAACGTGCATTGAAAATTTCACGAACCCATTTGAGTTCAGTCAGTTTGCACCAAAGAAGCTTCAAGTGAAGGGGGCAGGGGGGGGAAAGGACAATCTCTACAAGGGGCACAATTTCATTTCGGTTGTTAAAAGCAGCTCTTCATTTGCATCATCTCAAGTTTGGATCACAAGATCCAATCTTTTCACCAATGTAAATCTTGCTGAGAATGCAGGTTTGATACCATCAAATTATGTGGTTGTCAATACTGAACAAAGCCAGAAGGGAGAACAAAGGACCCCCGAAAGATATTTTCAAACAGCCAATGCTTCCTTCAAGTTCTTCGTTTGGTGCTCTAAACAGCCTCCATCTCAGGGGCCACGGCCCTGATGGATAGCCCACCAAATTCCATGGATACTCCAACTTAATGGAAGGGGATAATCAGCCAAGGTTGACATGCTAATCAATAAAGAATTGCTCAAGAAGCAAATGGCTTTAAGTGGGAATCTCAAGAGCCATCTTAACATCAAGAAAAGGAAGTGGTCAATGACGCATCTTGCCATGGTTAGAAAATGGAGTGGAGGAGCCAAGTTCAAGAGATTGTTGAATTTGAGGCTTTTTTTTTTAAATTAAGGAGAGTGGGTGTAGTGTATGCCCTTAAAGCATACACGGAAATGGCAGCACAGCAGGGGGCTGGACAGCTCCAGGCTATAACCACTTTTGGCGGGAAAGCCTGAATAGAGCGAGTCGTTGACAGCCCCAGGGCATGGTCAGCTTTGGCGGGAAGCCAGGGTTTAAATCCATTGGCCACCTGCACTGGCGGGAAGCCCAGGTTCAAATCTATTGGTCACCATTCACCTGGGCAAGTATAGAGACGCCAGGTAACCCCTTTGCTCCAGCTTCATTTCTGACTCAATAAAGAAATACTACCCAGCTCAAGTGTCCGTCTCTCCGTGCAACCACGCGACTTTGCAGTGGGTGGGTGGGGATATGGGGAGATTCACATCTGAGACTGCCTGTTTGACTTTTTCAGGCAAACCAGACCCCAATCAAGAAACCGCCACAGAGCCAACAGCAAACAGCCCAACCAATGAATCTCTAAGACCACCCCCACCGACACTGTCAGGGCAAGCCACTAGAATATAAATTGAGACCAAATCCCACTCCTTACTAGCCCTGATGATGTTACCTAGTTTGGGTAACGAAAACGTCTGCAAGAAAACGGAGAAGGGCGGGATATAAATGGAATTAAAACAAATAAATAAATAAATAAAACAACCAAGCTCAGAGAGCACCAAGGAGGAATTTCCTGACAGTGAGAACAAACAGGGCTTTTTTTTCTCATAGAATGCTCAGAACGGAGTTCCGGCACCTTTTTTGGATGGAACCTTGAAGGGTAGGCAAGGCGGGTTGTATGAAATGTGTGAGTTCCGGCACCTTTTTCTTTTACAAAAAAAGCACTGAGAACAATCAATCAGTAGAACGGCTGGCTTTCAGAAGATTGTGGGTGCTCTAACAATGGAGGATTTTAAGAAGAGTTTGGACATCCGTTTTTCAGGAATGGTTTAGGGCAGGGCTGGGTATGGGGTCTCCTTCTTGGCCAGAGGGTTGGACTAGAAGATCTCCAAGGTCCCTTTGAGCTCTGTTTTTTTCTGCAATTTTTATTCTGTATTCTGATCTAGCAATCTGGTGCTCCACCATGGTTCAGGAATCTGAGGTGGTGTGTGTGTGTGTGTGTGTTAGTCTGACCACAGATACACATTAGCTGTCAGGACCCACCCCAAACCACGTCTTAGGAAGACAAAACTCTTGGAGCCAAATCTTAGTCCAAAAGAAATCTTTACTATGACATGCTTGGTTGTAGGAATACAAGACAGGACTTAATATTGTTCTACAAACTAAACCCTTATACAGAGTTCCCGGTTGAACCCCCCTTTAACCCCATTTGGTCGGTCCCCCATCATTTATCTCGTATCATCCCTCTCGTGGGAAAAAGGAACTTAGGACCTTTTATGTTTATTGCTCTCTTCCGTGACACAAGCCAGATGCTACCTACCCTAACCCCCCTTTTGTTCCCCCAGTTCAAAAGGCTTCTCTTTTCCTTTGAAATGCCTAATACAGGTGCAATACACATCCGTTCCCTCCTCCTTGGGAGATGGCAGGATCCATGGAATAATGTTTTAAATATACATTTATGAATATGATATAAATGGATTCTGACATTAGCACTAATGATGTTACCTAGTTTGGATAATGAAACATCTGCAAGAAAACCAGCAAGCTCACAGAGCACCAAGGACTCCTCCTTTCAACCCTGAGCTACAGATATTCTTCTTTCTTGGCAACGTTCTTCTTCAAGGAAAAAAACGAAGTCCAGTTGCCTTTTGGAAAAGCACTTTTGGGACAACCATGACCTGGATAGCTGAGAATCTCCATAAACACCTCTTCAGTGTTTGTATTGGAATCCCACTGGAAAAGGAACTCAACAAAGGCAAGAATGGAGGTGATGGTGAAATCCAGCTGAGATGGATTAGAGGTAACTTTCTGAGCTGGAATTGATGCTCCAGAAATTCCCACACTTAGAACTCATAGAAGCGAGTATTTTTAGCTCAAGGTTGAACTGTGAGCTCCTTGATTCTTCCTGAGCAAATATATAGCAACAACAACAACAACAACAACAACAACAACAACAACAACAACAACAACAACAACAACAACAATAATAATAATAATAATAATAATAATAATAATAATAATAATAATAATAATAATAATAATAATAATAATAATTTTGGCTGAATTGGAACACCTAGACCGGAAAAGTGTAAACTTCTGAACATGCACCACGCTCTACATCCACCAAGTGACATCGACAGGTTGTACCTGCCAAGGAGAATAGGGGGCAGAGGGCTACTGCAAATCCACCAAACTGTAGAAGAACAAAAACGAAGTTTGAATGACTATGTGAATGAAAGTACAGAAAAATTGCTGCAGGCTGTGAAAACAGAGAACATTATAAAAATAACAGAAACAAAGGCAGCATATAAGGAAAAACGGCTGGATGATAGATTAAATAGATGGAAAACCAAAGCTTTGCATGGACAACATTTGAAAAACATTGAAGGAAAATGTGATAACAACTTCACATGGGCATGGCTTAATATGGGAACCATCAAGAAAGAAACGGAAGGCTTAATACTGGCTGCTCAAGAACAAGCACTACAAACTAATGCCATGAAAGCGAAGATACTAAAATCTACTGACAATCCAAATTGCCGACTTTGCAACGACAAAGTTGAAACTGTTTCACATTTAATATGTGAGTGTAGCAAAATCACACAAACTGATTACAAAGCTAGACATGACTGAGTTGCTAACCTATTCCACTGGGCATTGTGTAAAAAATATGACTTGCCTGTGTCCGAAAAGTTGTGGGAACATAGGGTGGAAAAAGTTGTCGAGAATGAGAGGGTGAAGATCTTGTGGGACTTCTGAATACAGATAGATCGCCATTTGGAACACAACACGCCAGATATTGCAGTTGTAGAGAACCAAAGTGTACAGCTGATTGATATCGCTGTACCAGGAGAGGCCAGAGTCGAACAAAAAGAAATGGAAAAAATTACGAAATACCACGACCTGGCTATCAAAACGGCGCGATTATGGATGAAATGTGTAACAGTGATACCCATTGTCATCAGGGCACTGGGAACTATGTCCAAAAACTTTGCAAAATACATCAAGAAATTGCAGCTTCCTGAAATAACTCCAGCAAAGCTACAAAAAACTGCGTTACTCGGAACATCTTACATTTTAAGGAGATACCTGGTTGATACCTAGGATGCTGGCAGCAACCCGTGTCAACCATTAGTGCCAGTCAATTTGAGTGTTCAGTTGACTGAGTTTCATGTTTAATGAATAAAAGTTATATAACAACAACAACAACAACAACAACAACAACAACAACAATAATAATAATAATAATAATAATAATAATAATAATAATAATAATAATAATAATAATAATAATGGAACTTGGAGATCATCTACTCCAACCCCCTGCTCAGGCAGAAAACCTTATACCAGTCCAGTCTCTACTTAAAAACGTCCAGTGTTGGAGCACCTACAACTTCTGGAGGCAAATCGTTCCACTGTTTAATTGTTCTAACTGTCAGGAAGTTCCTCCTTAGTTCTAGGTTGCTTCTCTCCTTGATTAGTTTCCATCCGTTGCTTCTTCTCCTGCCTTCAGATGCTTTGGAGATATTGGAACACTGCTATCATGTCCCACCCTTGTCCTTCTCTTCGTTAAACTAGACATACCCAGTTCCAGCAACCGTTCCCTATATGTTTTAGCCTCCAGTCCCCCAATCATCTTTGTTGCTCTTCTCTGTACTCTTTCTTGAGTCTCATTTCATGAATGAACTAGGTAACATCATTTAGTGCACTGATGATGTTACCTAGATTGGTAATGAAATGTCTGCAAGAAAACAACCAAGTTCAGAGAGCATGAAGGATTCCAAAGCTGAACTTTATTAGTCATAACTAGTTAAGGGGACAGGACCAGGATGGCCAAAGATCTGAAAACAAGCCTTATGAGGAATATATCAAAGGAGAAGTTGATTCTAAGCTGTCCAGAGTCATCCGGAGTTCGGTGGTCTCTAAGCTGAACTGATTAGTTAATAGGTTTAGCTTGTGACCCCACCCTCATAAAATAAGGGGAAGAGAAGAAGAGGAGATATGCTAGAAATTGACAAATATCTAAAACAGACATGTTAGACACAAGGCCCGGGGGCCAGATCCGGCCCGCGAAGTGGTTCCATGTGGCCCGTGAAGCCATCCTGGAAACAGTGAAGGAACGGCCCCCACTGCCTTGGCCCTGGCCCAGAGACCCTCCTTCTGCCAGAGACCCTCAGATCTGTCCCACTCCTGCCCGGGCCCCCATAGGCACCCTTGATGCAACGATGTAGAGCTGGCCACGCCCACCCAGTAGGCCATACACACTCTAGCCACGCCCACCCAGTAGGCCACGCCCACCCTGGCCATACCCACCCGGCCCCTTGAGGGCAACCGCAATGCTGATGCGGCCCTCAATGAAATTGAGTTTGACACCCCTGATCTAAAACATTGATAACAAGGAAGAGAGAAAACGTGTTTTCTGTTGAAGGTAAAGATAAGACAGATAATGATGATGATGATGATGATGATGATGATGATGATGATGATGATATTCAGGTCTCTCTCCACATCCTCTGATCTTGCCCTGCTTCCTTGAGTTCTCCTATGCTCAAGCTGGTGTCAGCTTTGATGGTGTCCAGGCACCGTGTCCTTTGACAGCCTAGTTTCCTTTTACTGCTAACTCTTCCAAAGATAATTGCTTTTTCCAGTGAATTCCCCCACATGACATGGCCAAAACAAGTGAGATGCAATATTGTGATTTTACCTTCCAGGGACACATCTGGTGTTATGTGCTGTAGTACTTGCTTGTTGGTCACCTTTGCTGTCCAAGAAATATGCAGGCGCCTTCTCCAGCACCACGACTCAAACCTTTTTAAGGTCCAACTTTCAAGAGAAGGCAAGGAGCAATTAAAAGAAAAATGATCCAGACTGTATGCTAAGAATTCTGTATGCTAAGAATTTCCTAAGAAGTCCTTCCTTCCTTCCTTCCTTCCTCCCTCCCTCCCTCCCTCCCTCCTTTCTTTTTCTTTCTTTCTCTTTCTTTCTTTCTTTCTTTCTTTCTTTCTTTCTTTCTTTCTTTCTTTCTTTCCTTCCTTCCTTCCTTCCTTCCTTCCTTCCTTCCTTCCTTTCTTCCTCCCTCCCTCCCTCCCTCCCTCCCTCCCTCTGTAGTACAATACAAGGCGTAGTCTTGCGGTACATAATTCTATAGACCATCTCTGGTTAAGGTACTAGTAGTGACAAGGGAAACTGCCTGCCGTCTGGAATAGAAACATGTTAAGAAAAATCTACAAAGAAAATCTGGATTAGTATGGCTGATTTTATTCCAACCTAAATCCCTTGCCCACCATCCTCTTTCCATCCTCTTTCTGCTAATGGATTGCATTCTATTCCTATTACATCAAACGAGAAGATCATCCTACTTGTTTGGTCTATTTTCTAATTTTAGCCTTTTCTGCATGCTAATCACGTCTCTAAGCTTGATGCTGTTTGCCCAGGGTTACCACTGCCATTTTTCTTTCCTCTTCCAGATCTCAAATACAAATATTGCATAAAATAAGCCCTTAGGAGGATCCTGGAGGTATCTCACTAATGACTTCATTCTGAATAGGGGGGGAAAAAAACCCGTGCCATGTAGCAAATCTCTTTGTCTCCTACTCTTAAGCAAATGCTATGAAATAAATTGTCCATCTTTGGCCGTTAGGAAATAATCTCCCTGAAATCACTGAGCAGAGACGGATTCCAGGTGCATTAGGATTAGCTTATAATGACTGATTGTACTGTGGGGCCCTTGGTGCTCTCTTGAGCTGGGTTCCTTTCTTGCAGATGTTTCATGACCCAACTAGGTAACATCATCAGTGCTAGAAGGAAGTGGGGTTTGTGGAATGGAGGATGGAGGAGGAGGAGGAGGAAGAGGAGGAGGAGGACTGTGGGATCCTTAGTGCTCTCTGAACTGGGTTGTTTTCTTGCAGATGTTTCATGACCCAACTAGGTAACATCATCAGTGCTAGAAGGAAGTGGGGTTTGTGGAATGGAGGATGGAGGAGGAGGAGGAGGAGGAGGAGGAGGACTGTGGGATCCTTAGTGCTCTCTGAGTTGGGTTGTTTTCTTGCAGATGTTTCATGACCCAACTAGGTAACATCATCAGTGCTAGAAGGAAGTGGGGTTTGTGGAATGGAGGATGGAGGAGGAGGAGGAGGAGGAGAAGGAAGAAGAAGAAGAGGAGGAGGAGGAGTACTCTGGGATCCTTAGTGCTCTCTGAGCTGGGTTGTTTTCTTGCAGATGTTTCATTACCCAACTAGGTAATATCATCAGTGCTAGCAGGGAGCAGGGTTTGAAGAGAAGGAAGACTGGGGGATCCTTGGTGCTCTCTGAGCTTGGTTGTTTTCTTGCAGATGTTTCACTACCCAACCAGGTAACACCACTGGTGGAAGGAAACACAGGTTGCTTTACATGACTGGCTGAGGAATTCTGGGACTTGAATAAACTGGTTTACAGATGGTGACTGCAGGTATGAAACTGAAAGATGCTTGCTTCTTGGGAGGAAAACTGCGGCAAACTAGACAGCATATTAAAAAGCAGAGATATCACCTTATCGACAAAGGTCTACTGTATATAGGCCAAACAACTGATGCTTTCAAATTGTGGAGAAGGTTCTTGAGAGTCCCTTGGAGTACAAGGAGATCCAATCATGCAACAGTCAGTTGCCTAGTGGGCTTGCTGGAGAGACAATGTTGGAGAGACCATGAGGGATGGTTACCTTGTCAAATTTATGAAGGGCAAGTGAAGGGGTCAAGAGGAAGAAGAAGGACCGAATGAGATCCTCACAAAAAGAGGGGTGAGAAGTTCAAACAACAAGGCTGTGGTTTATGGCTGTGACAAAACCAAGGATGGTCTTCAAAAGCGGAAAGGTTTAGAGGGGCAGAGCAAAAGCTGTTGTTGGGAAATTGTTTGACCTGTCTTTTGTTTTCTTTCTTTCCGTCGGACATTTCTTGTCTTTCACCTCCTAATTTTAATTCATGTTCCATGAGCTGCAGAATGTTGTTTTCCCTCCAAAGGGCAGCCGCGATGTGCCAAGGACATGTCTCTGTGTGCCAAGAAGATCTGAATTCCACAGTCAAAGGATATTAATATAAAGATGATTAATTTAAAGAAATGAAAATTAAGTCCCATGCCCCCACCAAGCTCAGTTTTTGAGAAGGGGACATATGCTGTAATAGCCACAGCACTTAGATTTATATTCCACTTCACAGTGTTTTACAGCCCTCTCTAAGTGGTTTACAGAGTCGGCATATTTGCCCCCAACAATCTGGGTCCTCATTTTACCAACCTCGGAAGGATGGAAGGCTGAGTCAACCATAAGCCGGTCAGGATCGAACTCCTGGAGTGAGCAGTGAATAGAATAGAATAGAATAGAATAGAATAGAATAGAATAGAATAGAATAGAATAGAATAGAATAGAATAGAATAGAATAGAATAGAATAGAATAGAATAGAATAGAATAGAAATAAGGAACAGAACAAAATAGAATAGAATAGAATAGAATAGAATAGAACAAAATAGAATAGAATAGAATAGAATAGAATAGAATAGAATAGAATAGAATAGAATAGAATAGAATAGAATAGAATAGAATAGAATAGAATATATGGAATAGAATAGAATAGAATAGAATAGAATAGAATAGAATAGAATAGAATAGAATAGAATAGAATAGAATGGAATGGAATGGAATGGAATGGAATGGAATGGAGAATAAAATAGAATAGAATAGAATAGAATAGAATAGAATAGAATAGAATAGAATAGAATAGAATAGAATAGAATAGAATAGAATAGAATAGAATAGAATAGAATAGAATGGAATGGAATGGAATGGAATGGAATGGAATGGAATGGAATGGAGAATAAAATAGAATAGAATAGAATAGAATAGAATAGAATAGAATAGAATAGAATAGAATAGAATAGAATGGAATGGAATGGAATGGAATGGAATGGAATGGAATGGAATGGAATGGAGAATAAAATAGAATAGAATAGAATAGAATAGAATAGAATAGAATAGAATAGAATAGAATAGAATAGAATAGAATGGAATGGAATGGAATGGAATGGAATGGAATGGAATGGAATGGAACGGAACGGAACGGAACGGAACGGAACGGAACGGAACGGAACAGAACAGAACAGAACAGAACAGAATAGAATAGAATAGAATAGAGCTGGAAGGGACCTTGGAGGTCTTCTAGTCCAGCCCCCCCACTTAAGCAGGAGAACCTATACCATTTCAGATAAGTGACTGTCTAGTCTCTTCTTAAAAATCTCCAGTGATGGAGCGCCCACAATTTCTGGGGGTAAGCAGTGAGGTTGATTGTCCTCACTGTCAGAAAGTTTCTCCTTGATTCCAGGTTGCTTCTCTCTTTGATCAGTTTTCAACCATTGTTTCTTGGTCTTCCCTCTGGTGCTCTGGTGAACAACCTGACCCGCTCTGTCTTGTGGCAGCCCCTCAGATACTGGAACACTGCTATCATGTCTCCCTATTGCTTCTAGCCAAACTCAAGTCCTGTAGCTGTTCTTTGTACGTTTTGGTCTCCAGGCCTTTGATCATCTTAGTTGCTCTTCTCTGAATTTTTTCCAAACTCTCAACATATTTTTGTGATAAGGTGACCAAAACTGGCTGCAGTATTCCAGGTGTGGTCTTACTAGGGTTTTATAAAGCAGTAATAATACTTCGTGTGATCTTGATTCTATGCCTCTGTTTATGCAACCCAGGATTGCATTAGCTTTTTTGGTTGCTGCTGCACACTGCTGGCTGATAGTCAAGTGATCATCCACTAGGACTCCAAGGTCCCTGTCACCTTTTAAGCCAGTGTTGTGTAGTGAGTTTGTTGCGCAGGAATGAAGACGAGGTGAGTGAGTTCAGCAATGGTCATGTTTATTTGCTTGCAGGATCTGAACTGAGGAACTGAGCTGCAGCCTGCAGCAATTTATAGCCTGGCCCCTAGGTGGCAGCCAATAGGTTTAAAGCAACCCACTGTCGCCTAGGGGCAGCCAATAGCAGCACTGGAGACGGGGTGTCTGAGTTGCTGGGGTTAGCTAGCTCCAGCTTACCATGTGGTGTTACAATTAAGCCCAATACATAACAGCCAGGTCTTGCCCAATCTGTATTTGTACCTTTGTTTTTTTCTGCCTAAATGTAAGACTTTGCTTTTCTCCACATTGAGTTAGCCACTGAGCCACCACGGCTCTAATCCTGCCCTCATGCAGTGACTAGGTTCATACATAATAAAGTGAAAATGGTCCCCTTTCTCAAAGATGGCTGCTGCATAGTAAGGTTTTCTCTTTTCTCTTACCGATGATCTGCTGATTATGCTGCAAAAGTTGGTTCTTTGGCAGGGCTGCTCCCTGGTTTCAAATGGGAGCACTTAGGAGTGACCCAAGAATTTTGGATGACTGGGCATCCAATGGGGAAGGTGGGGTAGGGGGATCATGAAGATTTCAATTCCCTCTGGAAGTGATTGAAAAATCACTGGGCGTATACATCTTCCTGTCAAGCAGTTCCATTTCTCTAAGCATGCCTGAGTCTTAACATTCGCTTTTTGAACGTACTGCTTTATACCCCATCTTTATGATTTCTACCAACAAGCTAGCAAACATATTGAATACTCCTTCCTCCTACCACAACATCTCCGTGAAGAGGGTTGAGCTGAAAGAGAGGAGTCGGTATTCAGATAAGGAGTTGTTTGCATGCCAGATAATAAACCAGAACATGCTGATTGCATGAACTGGTTGATAATTCTTTACTTCTAATGTCATTCCTTAACTCTTCAGGCACCTTCCAGCCTCAAAATGCCCAAGGAGTTAAAAATCATAGTGGGGGGGGGGAGAGAAAAGAAATGGAATTGTTTGGAGGAGGCCAAGGGAAGCAGATCTGTTAATTAGGCTAAATCAGTGTCTGCAATAGGAAGCAAGGGCCGTGGGGAGGAAGAAATAACATGTTTCTTCTTAGGCCACCAGTTTCAACCGCGTCTGTGGTTCCTTCTTGAACCTTAAAAAGAAGGCCCTTCCATCCCACTGGAGGGTCTGAATGCAAGAGCTCTTGCATTCCGATAAATCCAGAAAATTGACATTTCCCAAAATAGTCACCTTTTAGTCGTCTATTTCCAGATAATTACAGCCCTGGAGAATTAGAAGCATTAAGCACATATTGAGGATCCTTGAAAACCTCCAGAGTATGATTCAGCTCAGAGGGCCCCACCCTCTTTCCCCGTCTCTGCTGGCTAATTATCACGTTTCCACTTTCTTTCACAAAGAAATAAAGCAGAGGAAAGAAACTTTGACCAAGTTTTTGAGGACTTTTCAGATTTGCACTGAAAATATTTAAAAGGATAGGAGGGGAACGCGACCTTGCAAATTGACCTCCACATTGCCAAAGTGGCTGCATTCAGTCGTCGAAATACAGTACACTGGTAAAAAGTGGGGAGGAAAGAGAATATACTGCTCATGGGAATAATAATAATAATAATAATAATAATAATAATAATAATAATAATAATAATAATAATAATAATAATAATAATAATAATATTTTTTATCTATTTAACCCCAGCAGGTAGACAGCAAAACAGCATGGGGTCTTTCAAGATATTTTTATTATAATAATAATAGAGTTGGAAGGGACCATGGAGGTCTTCTAGTCCAACCCCCTGCTCAGGCAGGAAACCCTATACCATTTCAGATAAATGGTTGTCCAATCCCTTCTTAAAAACTTCCAGTGCTGGAACATTCACAGCTTCTGGAGGCAGCTTGTTCCACTGGTTAATTGTTCTCACTGTCTGGAAATTTCTCCTTAGTTCTAGGTTGCTTCTGTCTTTGGTTAGTTTCCATCTGTTGCTTCTTGTCCTGCCTTCAGGTGCTCTGGAGAATAGCTTGACTCCCTCTTCTTTGTGGCAGCCCCTGAGATACTGGAACACTGCTATCATCCTTCTCTTCATTAAACTAGACATACCCAATTCCAGCAACCGTTCCTGATATGTTTTAGCCTCCAATCCCCTAATCATTTTTGTTGCTCTTCTCTGCCCTCTTTCTAGAGTCTCAACATCTTTTTTACATCCTGGTGACCAAAACTGGATGCAGCATTCGAAGAGTGCCCTTACCAAGGCATTGTAAACTGGTATTAACACTTCACCCAATCTTGATTCTATCTCTCTATTAATGTAGCCTAGCAATGTGTTGGCTTTTTTGGCACCTGCAGCCCACTTTATTTCCTTTTATTTTAAAAATAAAAGAAACAGAAGTAGCACACAACAGAGATTATGCTGGTTCAGTTTAGGCCAGGGGTCTTCAAACTTGGCCCTTTTATGACTTGTGGACTTCAACTCCCAGAATTCCTCAGCCAGGCCCGCTGGCTGAGGAATTCTGGGAGTTGAAGTCCACAAGTCATAAAAGGGCCAAGTTTGAAGACCCCTGGTTTAGCCAAAGGCAAAAATAGTTGGTTTACGTTTGGCTGTACTATCCACCCACCCACCCACCCACCCCCTCAAAAAAAATCAGTCTTTTCTCTTTCTTTCCTGAACTCTCAATTTCTGTTCAAACATTCTTTATTTATTAGTGAGGCTTATATCCTATTTTTCATCAAAAGAAAAGTACACCTTTTAAATTTTTATTATTAGTATCCGATGGTTGTTAGTTGGTTTCTCCTTTTTTTGTCTTTTAACTTTGAAAATAAAATAAAAAATATTTTTTTTAAAAAAAAAAAAGAAATGTCAAGGAATATCTACTAGCTAGCATCTTTTGACGTGGTGGCTCAGTGGGTTAGGACGCTGAGCTTGTCGATCAGAAGGTCGGCAGTTTGGCGAGTCGAATCCCGAGTGCCGCATAACAGAGTGAGCGCCTGTTACTCGTCCCAGCTTCTGCCAACCTAGCAGTTCGAAAGCACGTAAAAATGCAAGTAGAAAAATAGGGACCACTCCAGTGGGAAGGGAACAGCGTTCCGTGCGCCTTTGGCGTCTAGTCATGCCGGCCACATGACCACGGAGACGTCCTCGGACAAGCGCTGGCTCTTCGGCTTTGAAATGGAGATGAGCACCAGCCCCTAGAGTTGGAAACGACTAGCACGCATGTGCGGGAGAACCTTTACCTTTACCTTTACCTAGCATCTTTTGATTATTGAATAAAGCATGATGATCGTGATTGTGATTGTGATGAACAAGTATGGTTAGATAGCTGGAGGCTTAAACTTATCAAGAACGCTTGCAGGAATTGGGCATGTCTATTCTAGTGAAAAGAAGGACTAGGAGAAACATGATAGCAGTGTTCCAATATTTGAGGGGCTGCCAAAAAGAGGAGGGGGTCAACCTGTTCTCCAAAGCACCTGAATGCAGGACAAGAAGCAACGGATGGAAACTCATCAAGGAGAGAAGCAACCTGGAACTAAGGAGAAATTTCCTGACAGTGAGAACAATTAATCAGTTGAATGTTTTGCCTTCAGAAGTTGAGGGTGCCCCATAGCTGGAACTTTTAAGAAAAGACTGGACAGCCCTCTGTCTGAAATGACTCTTTCTCAGCAGTCCCACAATCTATCCTACCTTAGATACTTCGGCCATCTGAAGAGTGGACATCTTCTAATCCAGTCTGACCACTGGACTGGCTTGAAGAAGACTTAGCTCTAACATCGTGGTAGGATTCTCTGGCCTTCCATCTTGGCTAGCTAACTCCCAGACATCTCTGGAGGCCAGAATAAAATTGAGCTGACATATTGGATCAATTCACTTCAGCAGTTTGGTGTGGAAATCCTAAGGGATTTTTCTGGATCAAATTGATGATTTGAGTAAGATCAGACATGATTTACCCAGGTTGACAAGGCACTCTGAAAGGCCAGCTGCATGCAAAATTGTAAGGGCGGTAAGAGTTGCTCAAGGAAGATCTAAATTATTACGGGCAGTCCTCGACGTACTATACCACAAATGAGTCCCAAGGTTCTGTTGTTAAATGAGACCTCTGTTAAGCGAGTTCTGCTCCATTTTACGACCTTTCTTGCAACAGTTGTTATGTGAATCACCACAGTGCTCTCTACATGGGGCTTCCCTTGAGGACCACCCGGAGGCTCCAACTGGTACAGAATGCAGCCGCGAGAGTTGTGTTGGGAGTCTCCCGATACTCCCATGTTACACCTCTGCTCCGTGAGCTGCATTGGTTACCAGTTGTCTTCCGGGTGAGATTCAAGGTACTAGTAATGGTGTTCAAAGCCCTACATGGCAGGGGTCCGGAGTACCTTAGGGAACACCTGCTGCCGGCATCAACTTCCCTCCGCCCTGTGCGTTCCCACAGAGAGGGTCTCCTCAGGGTGCCACCGGTCAGAGAATGTCGATTGGTGGCCCCCAGGGGGAGATCCTTCTCTGTGGGCACCCCGGATTTATGGAATCGTTTGCCGGTCGAGCTCCGGATGGCGCCCGATCTTCGCTCCTTTCGCCGCGATCTAAAAACATTTTTATTCGAACAAGCCGGCCTGGCCTGATGGGGGATTGGTGGGGTTTTTATTGTATTTTATTGGGGTTTTTTATTATGTATTAATTGTTTTTAGTGGGTATGTATTTAATTATTTTTTAACTTTTGTAATTCTGTCTTTTTATTCTTGCCCTGTTCACCGCCCTGAGTCCTTCGGGAGAAGGGCGGTATAGAAATATTAATAAATTAAATTAAATTAAATTAAGTTGATAAGGTAGTAACACGGCTGTTAAGTGAATCTGGCTTCCCCCTTGACTTTGCTTGTCAGAAGGTCGCCAAAGGGGAATCACGTGACCTTGGGACACAGCAACGGTCAAAACTAGGAATCAGTTGCCAAGCCTCTGAATTTTGATCACGTGACCGTGGGGATGTTGCAAAGGTCGTAAGTGTGAAAAAAACGGTCATGAGTCCCTTTTTTCAATGCCGTTGTAACTTTGGTTACTAAATGAACTGTTGTAAGTCGAGGACTACCTGTACTTGGCTCCCTAAGTCATTGGCTGCTTCTTTGTAAGATCACATATTAATTTAATAGTACTTACAGCCCTGATTTGAGTTTTTCTTTTAAGGATTCTCTGGCAAATTAGTTTCCTTTAAAACAAAAAAAATCCATCAGAATAGAGCTGGAGGGACTTTGGGGGTCTTGTAGTCCAAACCCCTGCTCAAGCAGGAGAACCAGGGCTTTTTTTTGTCACAGAACGCTCAGAACGGAGTTCCGGCACCTTTTCTGGATGGAACCTTGTAGGGTAGGCAAGGCGGGTTGTATGACATGTGTGAGTTCCGGCACCTTTTTTCTTCTACAAAAAAAGCACTGAGGAGAACCTATGCCATTTTAAAAAGTGGCTGTCCGGTCTCTTCTTCAAAGCCTCCAGTGATGGAGCACCCATAACTTCTGGAGGCAAGTAGTTCCACTGGTTAACTGTTCGCGCTGTTAGGAAGTTTCTCCTTAATTCTAGGTTGCTTCTCTCCTTGATTAGCTCCCATCCATTGTTTCTTGTCTTGTCTTCTGGTGCTCTGGAAAATAATTTAACTCCCTTTTCTTTGTGGCAGCCCCTCAAATTAGGGAGTTGTCTTCCTGAAGTACTAATACCACTTTACAATGCTTTGGTAAGGCCACACCTGGAATACGGCATCCAGTTTTGGTCACCACGATGTAAAAAAGATGTCGAGACTCTAGAAAGAGTACAGAGAAGAGCAACAAAGATGATTGGGGGACTGGAGACTAAAACATATAGGGAACGGTTGCTGGAATTGGGTATGTCTAGTTTAATGAAGAGAAGGGTGAGGGGTGACATGATAGCGGTGTTCCAATATCTCAGGGGCTGCCACAAAGAAGAGGGAGTCAAGCTATTCTCCAAAGCGCCTGAAAGCAGGACAAGAAGCAACGGATGGAAACTAGTCAAGGAGAGAAGCAACCTAGAACTAAGGAGAAACTTCCTGACAGTTAGAACAATTAACCAGTGGAACAACCTGCCTCCAGAGGTGGTGAATGCTCCAACACTGGAAGTTTTTAAGAAGAGACTGGACAGCCATTTGCCTGAAATGGTATAGGGTTTCCTGCCTGAGCAGGGGGTTGGACTAGATGACCTCCAAGGTCCCTTCCAACTTTATATTATTATTATTATTATGAGTCTTCTCAGCTCCCTCAGTTTGGCCAAGGCAAGAGACTTGAGGACTTGTAATCTCAAATTTCTCTCTTTTTACCTCAGTAGAACAATTATGCAGGTTTGATCTTTCTAATTTTATTTATTCCAAGTCTCTTTTTATCAGCTTCCTTGTTCTGACTTCTCTGCTCCTTAATTTTACCTGCATTCCAGGTGCTGATCCCTGTTCTTCAGCGTAGTTCTTGTGGAAAATATTGCTCAACTTCATCTCCACCCGTTTAGCGACCATCATTCAAAGTTACAGCGGCACTGAAAAAAAAGTGACTTTTGACTGCTCCTCAAACTTAGGACAGTCATGGGAAAGAAAACTTGGGCACTTGGCAAATAGCACGCGTTTACAATTGTTGCAGCGTCCCAGGTTCATATGCAACCTTCCCTGCCAGCTTCTGACAAACAAAGTCAATGGAAAAAGCTGGACTCACTTAATGTCCTGTGGAAAATCAGCCCCTCCCGCAGAGAAGGAAATATTAAAAGGGCAGAATATTATATTTCCTCAAAGGATCTTAAAGAGGCAGAAAAGCATGCCCAGTTTTTCTTAACAGCCCCAAGTCTCCCTCCCCCAAGTAGAAACCAGTTCTGTAGAAATGCTGATGTAATAATCCATTCAGGAAGGTTGGAGGCCCCCAGCTAGAAGCATAGGAAAACAAAGAGACCTAAAATCTATATACCCCACCCAAACTCCAAGACAGGACATAATAGGATTAACTCACAGATGCCAAAGGGGCACACTCAGACTCGGGTCAAAGTACATGACACAGGAAATACAAAGCCTCATACAGGAACAGGAAACAACTCCAAACAAAAGCCCAAGAGGGTATAAAAACCCACTTCCTACTACATGTGCTCACTCTTTTTCCAGACCCTTCTTTCTGTCTGGCTCTCCTCTTCAATAAACCACAACCTTCTTTCTAAAGCAGTCTCCATCTTGTTTATTCCCAGCTTGGACTGAACCCTGATGAAGATTTTTCCTTCAACAGTCCCAACTGCAGTGATTTGCTTAACAACCATGGCAAAAACAAAAAGGTCAGAAAATCAGGCATGAGTCACTTAACAATTGCCTTGCTTAGCAACAGAAATTCTGCTCCCAGTTACGATTGTAAGTTGAGGAATACTTATATGCCTGGCCAAAGTGACCAGCCTTCTTTCCCTCTCTGAAGCTTGACTGGAAATCTCTTCAATGACTGAAGTTCTCCTCAGAAACTTCACTAGGATAAAACCCATCAAAAGTGTTCAATATCCACTGCTTGTTCTGATTTTTCTAAGATTAGATTAGATTAGATTAGATTAGATTAGATTATTAGATTAGATTAGATTAGATTAGCGTCCATTTCCATGGTACTTTCTAGAACACCCTTTTCTCCACCACGCTGTTTTGTTGCAGTTGCTGCGGATGCTATAAAAGTGATGTTTTTCAATAATATATGACCTCCTAGATAGAGCTCTCGTGGTAAAATATAGATGAGAACACTCCTTCCAAACGAAGAGTTGTGTGATTCATTTTTTATCGCCTGCTTGACAAAGAATGCTGGGAAATCCAATCTCGCTTGGTGGACTATTGTTTTGATTCTGTGAGCTCTTGAGTTGCGTCAACCCCACCAACCTCTACTTTAATCTTGGCAGTGTTATGACCTTGACTCTAACAGTCCTTTCTCAGCTTCCTACATTTTTGAAAAAGGAAAAGAAAAGAAAAAAACTTTTCCGACCTGAACCAAGGGGGGGGGGGGAAGAAAAATAAAATCAAATCAAAATGGCTGCATTAATTCCAAATTTCCATCCAGACTCATTAAGTAAGTTGCTCTGACTGGGTCAGCGGAAAGAAATGTGCATTCGGCATTCAGATTTTTTTTTCTCGCCGTTGACCTTCTGCGCTCATAAGCTACAATCTGTAATTCCGCAGCTAACCTTTCCACTCTGGGTGTATAAATAATACATTGCCAGGCCAACAATAGATAAAGACATGAAAGGAATATCACTAAAGCTCTTGAGTGATGCCTTTTTCTTTTTCATCATGAAATGTTAATTATTACTAGGCTTCAGCAGTTGTAATTGGGTGACTGCGAAGAGCACCCGTGGGGAGAATGTGGCACAGTTGCCTCGACTTTAGATATTATTTCAGATCAAAAGGCTTAAACAACATTCAGAAACTCTGATAAGGAATCCCATCTGAATGCTGCCCTTAAAACAATTCTGGACAGTCTTTTTTCCAACAAGGTCTCGATCCCGTGAGATTAAAGAAAGGACCACAGGACATTGCTGGATGTTGACGCTCCTCAACCCCATGGTGGGAGAAAGTTCCACTTTGATCAAATGACTTTTAACTTATAAATGTTTCCTAATGTCAGATATTTCAGGCAAGAAAAGCTGGCATCATTAGGGTTCCTCTGATGTTTGATACTGTCTTAAGATGAAAGGACTAATAAAAATTAAAATTAAAAAAAAATCTTGAAAAACCCCATGCTGTTTTGCTTCTACCTAGTGGGGTTAAAATTATTATCATTGTTGTTGTTGTTGTTGTTGTTTTAGTATATATTTTCCCTTTGAGTTCAATTCAACTCCATGGATATATCCATGCCATTTTCTAAGATAAAATATAGAAATGGTTTCCAATTTTTTATGAGTATGGTTTTGTTTCTTTTCCCAGTTTGATTGATAGTCCTAGATCTTCATGATTATTATATTATATTATATTATATTATATTATATTATATTATATTATATTATATTATATTATATTATATTATATTATATTATATTATATTATATTATATTATATTATATTATATTATATTATATTATATTATTATATTATAATATTATATTATATTATATTTATTATATTATATTATATTATATTATATTATATTATATTATATTATATTATATTATATTATATTATATTATATTATATTATATTATATTATATTATATTATATTATATTATATTATATTATATTATATTATATTATATTATATTATATTATATTATATTATATTATATTATTATATTATATTATAGGATTAGGTGGATTGGATTAGACTGAACTGGACTGGACTAGACAGGACTGGATTGGACCATATGGAATTAGATTAGATTAGATTTGATTATCTTAGATTAGATTAGATTAGATTAGATTAGATTAGATTGGATTGGATTGGATTGGATTGGATTGGATTGGATTGGATTGGATTGGATTGGATTGGATTGGATTGGATTGGATTGGACTGGACTAGACTGGAATGGACTAGATTAGATAGGACAGGATTGGCCTGGGCCATATTGAATCAGATTAGATTAGATTAGATTGGATTAGATTAGATTAGATGGCTACCAATTTTATACCAGAGCATCTTACAAATTATTTATTTATTTATTTATTCGGTTTATATACCACCCTACTCTCAAAAGACTCAGGGCGGTTTACAAGGCAAAATTTAATAACAATACAATATAAAATTAAAATAAAATAAAATAAAATAAAATTAAGTCTAGCCGCAAAAACATTAAAATCACAATTTAAAAACATTAAACCCCTCAGTCCAGACCAGATAGCTCAAAGAGCCAGGTTTTTAGGCAACAGTACAATCAAAACACAGAATTGATCATCCATACGCCAAGTCAAAGAGCACCAACAATCAATTAAGCAATCAAAACATCCCACAACAGCCCCACACCCCCATTCTAAACCAAGATTTGGAGATACCTCCAGATGAGGGTGTTTTGTTCAGCAGATCTCTAGAAAAGTGGAAAACAGTAACATCTAGGAAAATCCCGAACATTTGGAGAACATACTTTAGTGGATGCCTTTGACTGAAATGTGTCCATGGCTATTTTTAATATTAAAATCATATTTTGGATTGGTCTCTTCCTTGTTCCTGGCCTGGAGCAATGCCCCTTACCCAACAATTTCCTTTCATATAAAAAACTCTGAAGTCATTATAATTAACCCAAAAATCTGTCTCTGGAATGTTATGAGTCACTACTAGCTTGAGTAGTGAAAGTTACACTGCGGATATGTCCTATTTAAAAGGGAAAAAAGAGGGGGGGGGAATCCTGAAGTTGATACGGGTAGTCCTCAATTTACAACCCCAATTGAGCCCCAAATTTCTGTTGTTAAATGAGACACTTTGCCTCACTTTACTATCTTTTTTGCCACAGTCTGGCTTCCCCCACTGACTTTGCTTGTCATAAGGTCGCAAAACGGGATCACGTGACCCTGGGGACAATGCAACCATCATAAATACGAGCCAGTGGTCATGCCCCCAAATTTTGATCACGTGACCCTGGGGATGCTGCAACGGTCGTAAGTGTGAAAAACGGTCCTAAGTCACTTTTTTCAGCGCCGTTGTAACTTGGAATGGTCTCTAAATGAACTGTTGTAAGTGGAGGACTGCCTGTATTGAAAAAGAGATTCCGTTCATAATCGGATAAAAGTAGTTGGTCTCTGAAAATTCGGAGAACTGCATCTTATTATGGGCAATGTAATTAAAAGCGACGTCGTTGCATGAGACAATGGCATTTGCTGATATTCGGGAATGGGGGGGGGCAAATGAAACACAGCACAGTGACCAAAGTCATTAAGTCACCCAGAGTTAAATGCCATTTTTTTCCTGTTCCCTGAGGGAATGGACAAGGCCGGAGGTCTTTGGTGTATTTTAAGAGGAATTACGGCGTTCACACATTAGATATGCAGACGGCATATTGCGCTGGCTGTCAGAACGGTTTCCAGATCTTGTTTGACAAGTACAGGATATTTTTTTTTATTTTTTTTCTTTACGTTTTAGGGATTGCTCCTCTCAGCAACATCTGTCTCCAGTGGTGAGCGGGGTTATCAACACGCGGGAAGATCCAGTAGGAATCACGCGGCGAGGCTTGTTATTACAAGAGCCAAATGATCCTATGAAAGTCAAGGGCTGCTTGGATCATACTTGCTCTGAATACAGAAGTAGGGTTGGTGAAGGCTCTTGTCTAAAATTACACAAAGCGCGTCCTGCTCTGTGTAGACAAAGTCCTGAGCTAGGCGGGCTCCCCCCAGTAAGTGTGTTCCTGGCATTGACACAACTAGTTTGATGGAGCATCAAAAAGTCCAGAAGAGGACCACAAATATGAACAGAAGGTTGAATTTCTTGCTGTCTTCCAGTACTTGAGAGTCTGTCACAGCAAAGAGGTGGTTGACTTCTTCTCCAAAGCAACTGAGGGCAGGGCAAGAAATTTATTTATTTATTTATTTATTTATTAGTTTTTATAAACCGCCCTTCTCCCGAGGGACTCGGGGCGGTGTACAGAGGAAGGAAGGTATACAGATCGAACAATAAAAATAATAAGAAACACTAATGAACACAAACTGGGACCCCAATTAACGCTATCATGCCAGGCCAGCCTGCTGAAACAGGAAAGTTTTTAAGTCGCGACGGAAGGTACGGAGGTCAGGGGCCATCCGGATTTCTGTTGGTAAGGTGTTCCAGAGGGCTGGCGCACCCACTGAGAATGCCCTCCCCCTGGGGGCCACCAGCCGACATTCCTTGAGCGGTGGCACCCTGAGGAGGCCCTCTCTGTGGGAGCGCACAGGACGGTGGGGTGCTGACATCGGCAGAAGGTGCTCCCGAAGGTAGTCCGGACCCATGCCATGTAGGGCTTTGTAAGTCATCGTTAGCACCTTGAACTTCACACGGAAGGCAGCCGGAAGCCAGTGCAGCGCACGGAGGAGAGGTGTGATATGGGAGTATCGGGAGGCTCCCAAGAGTGTCCGTGCCGCCGCACTTTGCACCAGTTGAAGCTTCCGAGTGGATCTCAAGGGCAGCCCCATGTAGAGAGCGTTACAATAGTCTAGGCGAGATGTCACAAGGGCATGGGTGACTGTACGTAAGGAATCCAGGTCCAGATAAGGCCGTAGTTGGCGAATTAGTCGAACCCGGGAGAAGGCCCCCTTGGTCACAGCTCCAATGTGGTCTTCCAGGGAGAGCTGCGAGTCTAGGAGGACACCCAGGTTGCGGGCCCTATCAACAGGGGGAAGTAACTTGTCCCCAAAGTTAAGCAGTGGGACGTTCTGAATCTCCTGGTTTCCCGGTACGTACAGCCATTCAGTCTTGTCCGGGTTCAGTTGAAGCCTGTTTCTCCCCATCCATTCCCGGACCGCTTTCAGGCAGCGGGACATCACGTCTAGGGCATCACTGATATTGTTTGGAGTTGAGATAAAAAGCTGGGTGTCATCAGCATACTGATGGTACCCTACTCCAAAACTGCGAATGATCTCACCCAGCGGTTTCATGTAGATGTTGAACAGGAGAGGCGAGAGGACCGACCCCTGAGGGACTCCGCAAGCGAGAGGCCTCGGGGTCGACCTCTGTCCCCCTGTCAGCACCGACTGCGAGCGACCCTGGAGAAAGGAGGAGAACCAACGCAGAACCGTGCCTCCCACTCCCAGTCCCCTGAGGCGTCGCAGCAAGATACCATGGTCGATGGTATCGAAAGCCGCCGAGAGGTCTAATAAGACTAGGACAGAGGAATGGCCCCTGTCCCGGGCTCTCCAGAGATCATTCATCAGAGCGACCAATGCCGTCTCCGTGCTGTAGCCCGGCCTGAAACCCGATTGGTACGGGTCTAGATAAACTGCTTCATCCAGGATCTGAGGAAGTTGGTGCGCCACCACGCTCTCAACAACCTTCGCAAGGAAGCGAAGATTGGAGACTGGACGAAAGTTATTCAAAGAGGATGGGTCCAAGGTGGGCTTCTTGAGGAGAGGTCTCACCACCGCCTCCTTCAAGGCGGTGGGGAAGTGACCCTCACTCAGAGAAGCAGAGATGACCGCTAGGAACCAGCCTCGTGTCGCCTCTCGAGCTGCATAGGCCAGCCAGGAAGGGCACGGGTCCAGTAAGCATGTGGAGGAGCTTAACCTTCTCATAATCCTGTCCACTTCCTTAGGAGTTACAGGATCAAATTCTTCCCAGATGACGTCGACAAGACTGTCCATGTCTTGTTCTTCCATCTCAGCCCAGTTGGAGTCCAGACCAGTTCGAATCCGAGCGATTTTATCCAGCAGATATTGACCAAATTCCTCGGCTCGACCCTGCAAGGGTTCCTCCCTCACCTCTTGGTTTAATAGGGAGCGAGTCACCCTGAACAAGGCAGCTGGGCGATTATCTGCGGACGCGATGAGGGTGGAAAAGTAGTTGGATTTTGCCACCCTTATCGCAGCGAGATAAGACCTGGTGAGGATTCTTAGTCGCAATCGGTCGGATTCGGATCGACTGGACCTCCAACGGCTCTCTAGGCCCCGTCTCCGACGCTTCATCTCCCGGAGCTCCTCGGTGAACCATGGGGCTCGCTGGGATCTGCGCCGGGTCAGAGGCCGCAAGGGTACAACTCGGTCCAGAGCCTCCGTGGCTGCCTTTTCCCAGGCTTCCACTAAGGCTTCCGCCGAGCTGTGAGCAGGGGGTGCATGCGAGTCCCTAAGCGCTGCCTGGAACTTATCAGGGTCCATTAGGCGCCTAGGGCGGTACCATCTGACTGGCACCGTGCACCCACGGTGGGGGGTGGCAAGGGGGAAGTCTAGCCGCAGGAGGTGGTGATCGGTCCATGACAGGGGCGTAACAGTTGTGGCACCCCCACCGACATCATCACGCCACCGTCCAGACAAGAACACCAAGTCTGGGTTGTGGCCTCTCTCATGAGTCGGCCCAGAAATTATTTGCAACAGGTCCATGGCCGTCATGGAAGCCATGAACTCCCGAGCCAGTTCGGACGATCCTCCCAGGGACGGTAGATTAAAGTCGCCCAAGACCATGAGTCTTGGGAATTCAACCACCAACTCTGAGAGGACATCGAGTAGCTCGGGTAGGGCCGCCGCTGCACGATTAGGTGGTAGGTACGCCAGCAGCAGACCCAGCTGCGCCCCTGGGCCGAATCTCAGTAGGAGAGACTCACACCCGACCATCTGAGGGACGGTGGTCTCTCGCGGGCTAAGGGATTCCCTGATGATAACTGCCACTCCCCCGCCCCTCCCATGAGCCCGGGGCTGGTGCAGTACCTGGAAACCTGGCGGGCAGAGGTCAACCAGAGGAACACCCCCCTCTGGGCCCAGCCAGGTTTCCGTGATGCAGGCCAGGTCCGCATGCTCACTCTCCAATAGGTCACGAATGAGGTGAGCTTTGTTGGCTGCGGACCTTGCATTCAGGTAGACCAGCCTCAGCATGGGAGGGTGCGCACCTTTGCTCCCGGGTCCTCCGGGGGAGAACAGAGGGTCGGAGCGTCTCACCGCCTTTACAGAGCGGAGATGACACTCCCGGTGACGATATGGCCCTCTGTCTGTGCACCTTCTGCCATTCCCCACCATCCTAGGGATGGGACGTTCGTCAGTACGCCACTGGGTGTTATCGGCGACTGGCCCTCGTTGTACGCCGTCGCGAACGGCCGTGGGCCTGGCATGCGTTATGGTGGCTGGAAGGTGTGCCTTTCCCGCGCAACCATAGTCTCCTCCCTCCCCCCTCCCTAACCCCACAAAAAACTTAGCTAAGAACTTAATCAGGGGCCTCTTGATGGGAATGTGCTGGAGGCCCCTGACCCTGCCCGGCCATCTCTCAGAGGCCCAGTGGTTGGGCCCGTCATCAAGATTGGATGTGATGAAGGCGGGTCGCACCCAGGAGAGTGGGGAACCCCTGAGGGCGTGCAGTGCTATGCTAGAGTATTGAACGGGCATAGTCACAGGTGGTTCCGGGAAGGCTGTCCCCTGGATGGTGAATTTGCAGGAGGGTCGAGCCGGGTAGGTGCGTATCTGGATCGTCGCCCTGCCACTGCCACTTGGCCGGGCGAACCCCCAGAAGCAGGCCACTCCTCATCCTCTCACGATGGGTTGTGTCTCTGCTTCCGGAGGTGGTCCAGAACGTACTCTGGGTGAGGCATACCCCATAGAGCTCTCACCACTATGGGGTAGCAGGTGTATGGCCCAGCCACTCTGCCACCGTGGCTAGCACCCAGGCCCGTTATGTCCTGTGGGGAGAGAATGGGCAAAGATGGGTGAGAATGGGCAGAAGGCAGGATGGAGGGATCCATTAATTGGCGTCAGCTCCGGTGGTTCAGCCGCCCCAAACAGTTCCCTCCCTGATCCTCTGGGCGTTGTTCCCGGCCGCAGTTCCATGGCCCCTATTGGTTGGGGACCGTCCAGAGCGTGGCATCTCAGAGGTACGGGAGTCCCTGGTGTCATGCCCCTGGTGTTGCCGTCTCCGATCAAGATGTTTCGAGGAGGTGGGTCGGGCCGTCGCCTCCATTGTCCAGCGTCTCCTTTGGTGCGCATCTTTCGGAGGCACCGCCGTCCAGGGGCAGCCCACGGTGGTCGAGACGCCGCACCACTGCTCTTACCGCCGAAGATGCCGCCGCCACCCGGGAGCCGGTCAGGGGCAGAGCAGAGCCTTCGGCCCCTCCTGTATGGCTGCGAGGGCTGCCGTGGTCCAGGGTTGTTGTGGTCCAGGGGCGGGTCTCTCACCTCCGGCGCCGCCGATGCCTCCGCCTCCGCCACCCGGCTGGTCCAGCTGGTCCGCGGCGTCTCCGCTGATAACCTGGAGACGCCGCCGTCGCCCGGGAGCCGGTGGGGGGGGGGCCGGGGCAGAGCAGAGCCTCCGGCCCCTCCTGGATGGCTGCGACGGCTGCCGTGGTCCAGGGGCGGGTCTCTCACCTCCGGTGCCGCCGATGCCTTCGCCTCCGCCACCCAGCTGGTCCAGCTGACTGACTCTGCTGTGGCCATGGCACACTTTATAGCCTGCCTTTATTATTTTTATAAATAATGTCCTTCCTTCCTTCCTTCCTTCCTTCCTTCCTTCCTTCCTTCCTTCCTTCCTCCTTTTCTTCATTTCCACTTACCTACATACCTATCTTCCTTCCTTCCTTCCTTCCTCCTTTTCTTCATTTCCACTTACCTACATACCTAACTTCCTTCCTTCCTTCCTTCCTTCCTTCCTTCCTTCCTTCCTTCCTTCCTTCCTTCCTTCCTTCCTTCCTTCCTGACCAACCATTCTTCTTTCCTTCTTTCCTTCCTTCCCTCCCCCTCCCTCCCTTTCTTTGCTCTCACCTACCTACTATCTTATCTTCCTCCCTCCCTCCCGCTCTTTCTTCACTTCTTTTAGCTGCGAAGTCGTGTCCGACCCATCGCGACCCTATGGACAACATTCCTCCAGGCCTTCCTGTCCTCTACCATCTTCTGGAGTCCATTTAAGCTCGCGCCTACTGCTTCAGTGACTCCATCCAGCCACCTCATTCTCTGTCGTCCCCTTCTTCTATTGCCCTCGATCTTTCCCAGCATTAGGCTCTTCTCCAGTGAGTCCTTCCTTCTCATTAGGTGGCCAAAGTACTTGAGTTTTAGCTTCAGAATCTGGCCTTCTAAAGAGCAGTCAGGATTGATCTCCTCTAGGACTGACCGGTTTGATCGCCGTGCAGTCCAAGGGACTCGCAGGAGTCTTCTCCAGCACCACAGTTTAAAGGCCTCAATTCTTTGGCGCTCAGCCTTTCTTATGGTCCAACTTTCACTGCCATACATTGCAACTGGGAAGACCATAGCCTTGACTATACGCACTTTTGTTGACAGGGTGATGTCTCTGCTTTTTAGTGTGCTGTCTAGATTTGCCATGGCTTTCCTCCCCAGGAGCAAGCGTCTTTTAATTTCTTGGCTACAGTCCCCGTCTGCAGTGATCTTGGAGCCCAGGAAAATAAAATCTGTCACTACCTCCATTTCTTCCCCATCTATTTGCCAGGAATTGAGAGGGCCAGATGCCATGATCTTGGTTTTCTTAATGTTAAGTTTCAACCCAAGTTTTGCACTCTCCTTCTTCACCTGCAACAAGAGGCTCTTTAGTTCTTCTTCACTTTCTGCCATTAGAGTGGTATCATCTGCGTATCTTAGGTTGTTGATATTTCTTCCGGCAATCTTAATTCCAACTTTTGATTCATCTAGCCCTGCCTTTCTCATGATGTGCTCTGCATATAAATTAAATAGGCAGGGCGACAGTATACAGCCTTGCCGGACTCCTTTCCCAATTTTGAACCAATCAGTGGTTCCGTGTCCAGTTCTCACTGTTGCTTCTTGACCCGCATATAGGTTTCTCAAGAGACAAATAAGATGGTCTGGTACTCCCATCTCTTTAAGAACTTGCCACAGTTTGTTGTGATCCACACAATCAAAGGCTTTAGCATAGTCAATGAAGCAGAAGTAGATGTTTTTCTGGAACTCCCTAGCTTTCTCCATGATCCAGCGTATGTTGGCAATTTGATCTCTAGTTCCTCTGCCTCTTCGAAATCCTGCCTGTACTTCTGGTAGTTCTCGATCCACATACTGCTGAAGTCTAGCTTGTAGGATTTTAAGCATGACTTTACTAGCATGAGAAATGAGTGCAATGGTGCGATAGTTTGAACATTCTTTGGCACTGCCTTTCTTTGGAATTGGAATGTAAACTGATCTTTTCCAATCCTGTGGCCACTGTTGAGTTTTCCAAATTTGCTGGCAAATTGAGTGTAGCACTTTTACTGCATTGTCTTTTAAGATTTTGAATAGCTCAGCTGGAATACTGTCACTTCCACTAGCTTTGTTGTTGCTCAGTTTTTCTAAGGCCCACTTCACTTCACATTCTAGGATGTCTGGCTCGAGGTCAGTGACCACCTCATTGTGATTATCAGGGACGTTAAGCTCATTCTTGTATAGTTCTTCTGTGTAATTTTGCCACCTCTTCTTAATCTCTTCTGCCTCTGTTAGGTCCCTGCCATTTTGGTCCTTTATCATGCCCATTTTTGCATTAAACGTTCCCTTCATTTCTCCAATTTTCCTGAAAAGATCTCTGGTCCTCCCTATTCTATTGTTTTCTTCTATTTCTTTGCACTGTTCATTTAAGAAGGCATTCTTATCTCTTCTAGCTATTCTCTGGAATTCTGCATTCAATTGGGCGTATCTTTCTTTTTCTCCCTTGCCTTTCGCTTCCCTCCTTTCCTCAGCTATTTGCAAAGCTTCCTCAGACAGCCATTTTGCTTTCTTGCATTTCTTTTTCTTTGGGATGGTTTTGGTTGCTACCTCTTGTACAATGTCGCGAACCTCTGTCCATAGTTCTTCAGGCACTCTGTCTATCAGATCTAATTCCTTAAATCTATTTGTCACCTCTACTGTATATTCAACAGGGATATGATTTAATTCATACCTGAGTGGCCTAGTGCTTTTCCCTACTTTCTTCAGTTTAAGCCTAAACTTTGCAAGGAGAAGCTCATGGTCTGAGCCACAGTCAGCTCCTGGTCTTGTTTTTACTGACTGTATAGAGCTTCTCCATCTTTGGCTGCAGAGCATATAGTCAATCTGATTTCTGTGTTGACCATCTGGTGATGTCCATGTGTAGAGCCATCTCTTGGGTTGTTGGAAAAGAGTGTTTGCTATGACCATCGCATTCTCTTGACAGAATTCTATCAGCCTGTGCCCTGCTTCATTTTGTACTCCAAGGCCAAACTT
Organism: Vipera berus; assembly: GCF_964194415.1. Classification (NCBI taxonomy): domain Eukaryota; kingdom Metazoa; phylum Chordata; class Lepidosauria; order Squamata; family Viperidae; genus Vipera; species Vipera berus. The sequence goes on from NC_138206.1 coordinate 6,898,845, forward strand.
GCCTGTTATTCCAGTTATCTTTTGGCTTCCTACTTTAGCATTCCAATCCCCCATGATGATAAGAACATCATTTTTTGGTGTTAGTTCTATAAGGTGCTGTAGTGCTTCATAGAACTGGTCAATTTCATCCTCTTCAGCACTGGTGGTTGGGGCATAGACTTGGACTACTGTGATATTGAATGGTTTGCCTTGGATTCGAACTGAGATCATTCTGTCATTTTGAGGATTGTATCCCAGTATTGCTTTTCCTACTCTTTTATTGACTATGAAGGCTACTCCATTTCTTCTGAAGGATTCTTGCCCGCAGTAGTATACCTGATGGTCATCTGAATTAAATTCACCCATTCCTGTCCATTTTAGTTCGCTGATACCTAAGATGTCAATGTTCAGTCTTGTCATCTCTTGTTTGACCACATCCAGCTTTCCTTGATTCATGGATCTTACATTCCAGGTTCCTATGGAGAAAAAATCTTTACAGCATTGGACTTTCCTTTCACCACCAGACACATCCACAGCTGAGCGTCCTTTCGGCTTTGGCCCAGTCGCTTCATTCTTTCTGGCGCTACTAGTACTAGCCCTCTGCTCTTCCCCAGTAGCATATTGGATGCCTTCCGACCTGAGGGGCTCATCTTCCAGCGTCATATCGTTTTGCCTTTTGGTACTGTCCATAGGGTTTTCATGGCAAAGATACTGGAGTGGGTTGCCATTTCCTTCTCCAGTGGATCACGTTTTGTCAGAACTCTCTGCTATGACCTGTCCGTCTTGGGTGGCCCTGCACGGCATAGCTCATAGCTTCATTGAATTACGCAAGCCCCTTCGCCACGACAAGGCAGTAATCCATGAAGGGGTTCACTTCTTTACTACCTCCCTTATCTTCCTCTCTACCTCCCTCCTTTCCTCCCTCCCTCCCTTTCTTCACTCCCAACTTCTTCTCTTCTCTTCTCTTCTCTTCTCTTCTCTTCTCTTCTCTTCTCTTCTCTTCTCTTCTCTTCTCTTCTCTTCTCTTCTCTTCTCTTCTCTTCTCTTCTCTCCTCTCCTCTCCTCTCCTCTCTTCCTTCCTTCCTTCCTTCCTTCCTTCCTTCCTTCCTTCCTTCCTTCCTTCCTTCCTTCCTTCCTTCCTTCCTTCCTTCCTTCCCTTCCCTTCCCTTCCCTTCCCTTCCCTTTCCTTCCCACCTACTTTCCTACCTGGCTCAACAGCTGAATCCAGCCCTTATCAGACAGTTTCATCACACTCATGCTTCAGCACACTCTACTCTGCCAATCTATGTGGTACCTTTCTTGAGCCAGATCTGAAACACTTCCAAGATCAGAGACCTTTGGCTGCCCTTAAGTCAATGATGGAAATTTACATCAGGAGCTACATAACATACTGTATGCACAAATATATGTGTATGTACGTTATTTTCACCATTGCACTATTTTTTTTAAAAAAAGAGCAGCACAATAGGCGAAGTTTGACTATTGTGTATAAAAATGGGCTGTGTGTTCCATAGAGCTGGAAAAAGTATTTTCAAATGCCTCATGTGTGAATCAATAGCAATAGCACTTAGCAATATTACTTAGACCAGGGGTGTTCAAACTTGGCCCTTTTCTGACTTGTGGACTTCACCTCCCAGAATTCCTCAGCCAGGCATGCTGGCTGAGGAATTCTAGGAGTTGAAGTCCACAAGTTATAAAAGGGCCAAGTTTGAACACCCCTGACTTACAATTATATACTGCTTCAAAGTGCTTTACAGCCCTCTCTAAGAGGTTTTACAGAGTCAGCACATTGTCCCCAATAATCTGAGGTGTCGTTTTACTGACCTTGGAAGGATGGAAAGCTGAGTTAACCTTGAGCCGGTGAGAATCGAACTGCTGGCAGTCAGCAGAATTAGCCTGCAGTACTGCACTCTAAAAGGGATGCAGTGGCTCAGTGGATTAGGACGCTGAGCTTGTCGATCAGAAGGTCGGCAGTTTGGTGGGTCGAATCCCAAGTGCCATGTAGCAGAGTGAGCGCCTGTTACTTGTCCCAGCTTCTGCCAACCTAGCAGTTCAAATGCACGTAAAAATGCAAGTAGAAAAATAGGGACCACTACGGTGGGAAGGTAACAGTGTTCCGTGCGCCTTTGGCATCTAGTCATGCCGGCCACATGACCACGGAGACGTCCTCAGACAAGCACTGGCTCTTCAGCTTTGAAACGGAGGTGAGCACCGACCCCTAGAGTTGGAAACGACTAGCACGCATGTGCGGGGGAACCTTTACCTTTACCTTTTACTGCACTCTAACCACTGTGCCACCACGATGCAGTCAAAATCTAACCTGAACTCACTGATAGAATTAAGTTTAAGTTTAAGTTTATTGAATTTATATACCGCCCTTTTCCTGTAGGCCTCAGGGCGGTTTAAAAAGTACCGGTATTTAAAAACATCAATACAATACAAGAGTTAAAAACAGTTAAAATAATTAAATTTGATCCCTGAGTGGAAAGAAAAAAAAAACCTCTCAGCCTGGGCCGGAAAGCTCAAAGAGCCAGGTCTTCAGGTCCCAGAAGAATGACCGAAGGTCGGGGGCAGTCCTAAGCTCCATGGGCAGCTGGTTCCAAAGGGCAGGCGCACCCACTGAGAAGGCCCTCCCCCTGGGTGTTACCCGCTGGCAGTCTTTTACAGGCGGCACCCTGAGAAGGCCCTCCCTGTGGGAGCACACAGGACGAAGGGAGCTTGATGCCGGCAGTAGGTGTTCCCTCAAATATCCCGGACCCAAGCCATTTAGGGCTTTATAGGTCATCACCTATAGGTCATTACATTCTTTGTATTGATGTTCCGATACTGCTTGGTCTCCCCTCCCCAATACCTAAGACAGGGGTCTTTAAACCTGGCCCTTTTATAACTTGTGGACTTCAACTCCCAGAATTCTTCAACCAGCATGCCTGGCTGAGGAATTCTGGGAGTTGAAGTCCACAAGTCATAAAAGGACCAAGTTTGAAGAACCCCCCCAATCTAAGATGTCAGATTTCTTGCTCCACATTGCAATTTATATCTTATGCTCACCAGTGTTTGGGGAAACAGAATAAAGGGTACCCTTTGCAAAGTTTGCATCAGTCTCTGGCAAGAAAACGAGGAACTCTTCTCTGAAGGTATGACCTATTTTATTTTATCTTATTTTATCTTCCACGAAAGCTCTGTTAATTACATTCCTGTCTATGTACTGATTTGGTCTGACAAGATGAGACGCCTTAAAAAAAATGTGTTGCAGGATCTACATGAGCCTGAAGTCTCTAAAGCTTAGCAAACCTTGCAAATCTCTCATTAACAAAATTAAACACAATGATTATTGACATTTGAGAAGACAAATATCTGCAAAGATGACACATTGCCCTGTAGCAAAACCGAGTGAGACGGTCAGATTCCCTCTGTGGAGAATATAGTTTTAATGGACCTTTCGTTATCATTTCAGATGCCAACACAAAGTATCTACATTGCTACGCCTGCATTACTGTGAGAAGTGGAGGAACACGAGACTTCCAAGGAAGAAATGAAACTCTGAAGATAGCTTGGCGAAAGCTGATAACCGTAGCAGAAGTAAGTGCCGGGCACGTAGGTAAGCTCTTTGATAATTCCTCTCTGGACAAGGGAGAAGACATGAGATCACCCAAAAGTACTCCAGACTGCTACTTCTCATGAAGATACCACAATATATATAGATGTATGTATACCTGTACGTATTTATTTATTTATTTTAAAACATTTATATAGCCTCCTACTTGCTCACAATGACTTTAGGCGGCTTAGAAACAGCAAAAAACACAAAATAGGGGGAAAAATATCAAAATAAAAAATAAAAAAGATAAAAAACAATACCCTCCAATGACAGCACATGATTAAATAAGCCATTTGATGTGTGTGTATGCATGTATATATGTATATGTGTCTGTATGTGTGCGTGTATATATGTGTGTGTGTGTATTGTGTGTGTGTGTGTATGTATGTATGTATATTTATTATATTATTTGTAAATATAATAACTCATGGTGAACATATTCAACACACCTTTCTCTTCTTATTTTCCCCACAAGAACAACCCTGTGAGGTAGGCTGGGCTGAGAGAGAATAACTGGCCCAAAGTCGCTCAGAAGGCTTTTGTGCCTAAGGTGGGACTAGAACTCACAGTCTCCTGGTGATTGGTTGAAAGTCACCCAGCTGGCTTTCATACCTAAGGCGGAACTAGAACACATAGTCTTCTGTTTTCTAGCCTGGTGCCTCAACCACTAGTGGATTTTGGTTGGTTTAAAGCTCTGGCAGACAAAGGAATCTTGCTCAAATACAATTGGAGCCTTTGAAAGGATACTAATTTTCTGTACTTAATTGAAACTTCACGGGTGGGCCTGATCTTTTGCGCTTGACAGATTTTTGTGCCTACAGGAGGACAAGAAACCCACCGTTTCTAGTCTGGGGCCTTAAGCATTGTATCGAAGTGCCTTTCCTAAAAGGATCTCACGCTACAATTTACAGCAGCAACTTCTAAGGATCATTTTCAAGTTTCATATTTTCTGACGCTCACAGAATCAGACCAGGTACAAACATTCCTGAACAGTGCATAACCTCCAAGGCTGCCCTTGGAAAACCAAAATGATGAGAACGGACAGCGTGCTAGAGAATTAGATATTAACTTTTCTTGGGTTTAATGCACTGGGCTTATCTATTGTCTAGAGAACCTAATGTTGATGGAGAGGAAGAAGTTCAAAACTTGGTAATTATAAAAGAACGCTTCCAACTTCCAACCCCTTAGAAGCCCATTATAACCCAAGCCCAAATTATGGCAAAAGATTAGATTGACCCGGGACAGTCTCTGCTTCTTGCCTAGAATTTCTTGTTGCCCAGAATGAAAAATTGTGAGAGATTGTGGTGAGGCTGAGAGAATCATGGTAGAAATGGTGGACGTAATAAGCAAGAGAAAGGTTATCTTATAAGTAGCAATTCAGCCCAGGGTGACAAGAATGATGTGAAATGTTCTGAGAAGCTTCATCTCCATGAAGTCACTGGAAGAAAAAAAGGACTGGAGATGTGGGTTGTTGCAGTTTCCAAGATTCTGCCTTTATTGTAAACCTAGCGTTAAAGATGTTTGACATCTGCATAATTCTTCCTTCACGGAATAACAGAATAGCATAGTTGGAAATGAACTTGGAGGTCTTCTAGTCCACCCCTTGCTTGAGAAGCTCCAGACAAAGGGTTGTCTCATCTCTTTTTTGAAAACCTCCAGGGATGGAGCATTTATTTAATTTATTTATTTAATTTAATTTTTATACCGCCCTTCTCCCGAAGGACTCAGGGCGGTGTACAGGGCAATACAATAAAATGCAATATATAAAAATTAAAAAAATATTAAATACAACAGCCCAATTCAATAAATTAATACACCCATAACTTCTGAAGGCAACCCGTTCCATTGATAGTTTTCGCTATCAGGAAATTGCTCCTTAATTCTAGGCTGGATCTTTCTTCGATAAGCTTCCATCGGTTATGTTATGTATGCAGGCACCTGCATAGCAACAGCCACCAGGGGGCGTTGGCCTGGAGAGTTTCGGCGGGAAACCCAGTTTCAGCGGGAAACCTAGGGCCAACCTCATTGGCTGTCCGCTTACCTGGCTAGGTATTTAAGGAGGCCAGGTAGCCCTCATTCCCCAGTTCACTACCCCCCTCCAATAAAGAGCTGAACTCACACACCGGCTGGCGTCTCTTCCTTGCGTCGGACCCACTACACAACAGGTTACTTTTTGTTTTTCTCTCAGGCGCTTTGGAGAATAGCTTGACCCCCTCTTCTCTGTGGCAACCCCTGAGATATTGGAACGCCGCTATCGTGTTACCCCTAGTCCTTCTTTTCATTAAACCAGACATACCCAATTCCAGCAACCGTTCCTTATATGTTTTAGCCTCCAGTCCCCTAATCATCTTTATTGCGCTTCTCTGCATTCTTTCTAGAGTCACAGCATTTATTTTATTTTATTTATTTTTTGTAGCATGGTGACAAAAACTGGATGCAGTGTTCTAAGTGTGGTCTCACCAGCGCAGAATAAAGTAGCGCTTAACAGTCAGCAACGTTTTTAAACTCATGTGAAAAATTTGGTAAGAATTGTGAATGCTAAATTACGCAGCGGGACTTTGCTGCCGAATCCACATGACCGACTTGCACACAGTTTCACAGTGAAAGTATGAAGGGCCACAGTTTCCAGTGTAACATCCATAGATCTGTTTTGTCATTTTTGCAACACAGAATACAGAATAAAAGAGTTGGAAGAGGCCATGGAGGGTTTTTTTAATCCAACCTACTACCCAAGCAGGAAACCCTATACCAGGGGTAGGCAACCTCGGCTTTTTTATGACTCATGGACTTCAACTCCCAGAATTCCTGAGCCAGCCTGGCTCAGGAATTCTGGGAGTTGAAGTCCATGAGTCATAAAAGAGCCGAGGTTGCCTACCCCTGCCCTATACCATTTCAGATAAATGGCTGTCCAGTCTCTTCTTAAAAACTTCCAGTGTTGGAGCCTTCACAGCTTCTGGAGGCAGGTTGTTTCACTGATTAATTGTTCTAACTGTCAGGAAGTTTCTTCTTAGTTCTAGGTTGCTTCTCTCCTTGACTAGTTTCCATCCATTGCTTCTTGTCCTGCCTTAAGGTGCTTTGGAGAATAGCTTGACTCCTTCTTCCTTGTGGCAGCCCCTCAGATATCGGACCACTGCTATCATGTCACTCCTCGTCCTTCTCTTCATTAAACCAGTCATCCCCAATTTCTACAACCGACCATGATGTTCATCAGATACCAAGGGCTGTCAGCCTCTAAGATCCAGCAGAGACTCCAATTTTGTGATTGTATCACATTAGGTATCACTACTGGACTTTACAGGCTCCCACCAGAGAGAAAATTTCTATATTTCTGATATTCCCATGGTAACTCTGAAGGATGAAATTCCTATTGGCATTGCTTGCAAGCCACTTCCAATAACCAAGAAAGGTTATTGCCTGCAAAATTAGTCAATCTTTTATTATTCACTGTCCAACCAACCATCAATTGTGATATTTTATCTTGTTTTGTTTTTTACTTTGTTTTGTTTTTAATGAGTTTGTTTGCAATTCTGGTCAGTGACCGTAATAAAAATATTGAACCCCCACCCCCCCCACCCCAAAAAGGATGGAACGGTTGATTCAGAACAAGCAATTCAAGATGGGCAATATTAATTCACACTGATTCACGTTAATTTGAGTACCTATTTAATTCTAGCACAATCCACACTTCTTTGTTTGCTTTTTTTTGTTTGTATCCCCCCTTTCTTACTTTTACAAATAACTCAAGGTGGTGAACATATCCAACGCACCTTCCTCTTTTGTTGTCTCCACAACAACAACCCTGTGAGTTTGGTTTGGCTCAGAGAAAGGGACTGGCCCAAAGTCACTCAGCTGGCTTTCATGGCTAAGGCAGGACTAGAACTCATTGTCACCTGGTGATTGGCCCAAAGTCACCCAGTTGGCTTTTATGCCTAGGTTGAGACTAGAACTCACCATCTCTTGATGATTGAGACAAAATCACTCAGCCAGCTTTTATGACCAAGAGAGAACTAGAACTCACTATCTCCCAGTGATTGGCCCAAAGCCACCCAACTGCCTCTCATGCCTAGGCTGAGATTAAAACTCGCCATCTCCTGATGATTAAGACATACACTCAGCCAGCCTTTATGACTAAGGGAGAACTAGAACTCACTATCATCCAGTGATTGGCCCAAAGTCATCCAGCTGCCTCTCATGCCAAGGTGGGACTAGAACTCACAGTTTCCTGATTTCTAGCCTGGTCCCTTAACCACTAGATCAAACTGGCTAAGTGACCAAACTCCACATGAAATTCAGAGGTCTTGCCAATCATTGGCATCTGTTTATTTTTCCAGGTGGTCCAGTTGGCTTGTTTTTGGAATTGTCCTGATTGATTTTGACATTCAGTTCTACCCCCATTATCAGGTGTTTATCACTAAAATACATTTTTCCCCCTTAATGACTGAAGATAGCAAAATTCCACAGTTCTGAATGATGGATGTCTCTCTGTCAGTGGGAAGCTTAATTATTGGTTCAAATCATTCATTCACGCTGCCAGGATGCCATAATTTTAAGCCGTGAAAGTCATCTCACAGAAAGAGCATGGACATTTTAATTTTCCATCTGTTTTGTGTCTAGTCCCATTTCATTGATAGTTTACTTTGGTCGCTGGGCCAACACAACGTCATTCCTTAGCTTATTGTTCAAAATATGACACAAGCTTTGCAGAAAAGGAAAGGAGAATAGAATAGAATAGAATAGAATAGAATAGAATAGAATAGAATAGAATAGAATAGAATAGAATAGAATAGAATAGAATAGAATAGAATAGAATAGAATAGAATAGAAAATATGGAATAGAATAGAATAGAATAGAATAGAATAGAATAGAATAGAATAGAATAGAATAGAATAGAATAGAATAGAATAGAATAGAATAGAATAGAATAGAATAGAAAATATGGAATAGAATAGAATAGAATAGAATAGAATAGAATAGAATAGAATAGAATAGAATAGAATAGAATAGAATAGAATAGAATAGAATAGAATAGAATAGAATAGAATAGAATAGAATAGCTGGAAGGAACCTTGGAGGTCTTCTAGCCCGACCCCCTGCTAAGGCAGGAAACCCTATACCATTTCAGACAAATGGTTGTCCAATCTCTTCTTAAAAACATCCAGTGTTGGAGCACTCACTGCTTCTGGAGGCAGGTTGTTCCACTGGTTAATTGTTTTTACTGTCAGGAAATTTCTTCTTATTTCTGTGTTTTTTCTCTCCTTTATTAGTTTCCATCTGTTGCCTCTTGTCCTGCCTTCAGGGGCTTTGGAGAATAGCTTGACTCCCTCTTCTTTGTGGCAAAGTGGAACACTGCTATCATGTTCCCCCTCATCCTTCTCTCCATTAAACTAGACATACCCAATTTCAGCAATCGTTCTTCATATGTTTTAGCCTCCAGTCCCCTGATCGTCTTTGTTGCTCTTCTCTGCACTCTTTCTAGAATATTCCTGGGTATCACTGAGCCAATTTATTTGCTCAATAAAATTTCCAGTGGTCTAAAAATTAGGATTAGTACTGTCCAAAGTGCTGATAGTTATGTTTGCATCCTGTGTAGGTAGCTTTGTAAGTGAATTTGGTAGGGAATAATGTGCTGAACACTTAGATGTGGATTGATTCTCTGGAAAATTAGAACATTACATTCCTTGCCATGACCATCTTCTCACTTCACACCATGTAGCAGATTGTTTTATAATTCATAAGTCCTAGTCCACATCTCTAATAATACCGGATGAAGCTCCTGACATCCAAGCTAGAGTTCCAAGACAATCAGTCATAATGATGGACAGCAGTAATAGAGCCCATGCTGTGGAAAAGGGTCCAAATGACCATCATATAACCAAAGGAAGCAGCAGATGATATCATAAGCTATCACACTAAATGTTATGTGCTTTTTCAATTGACTAAAACAAAACACACAGGACTAGCAACAGAAGAGAATACTTGTAGCTCAGGGTTGTGTTGAAGGAAAAGTCTTCATCAGGGTCCAGCCCAAGCTGGGAATAAACAACATGGCGACTGCTTTAGAAAGAAGTTTGTAGTTTATTGAACAGGAGAGCCAGACAGAAAGACGGCTCTGGAAAAAAAAAGTGACCACACATAGTAAGGAGTGTTGGGTTTTTATACCTTCTTGGGCTTTTGTTGAGAGCATGAACTTTGACCTGAGTCTGAGTGTGCCTTTCTGGTGTTCTGATGGTGGTGAGTTAATCCTATTATGCCCCAAAGGTCCTCTCCTGCTTCCTTGGGGCTGTGGCTGATGACTGTTGGATTTTTGGGTGTGAGGGATTATTGATTCTAGGGATCTTTGTCTTTCTAATCCCAGCTTCCTGGCTCCAATCTTTCTGACAAGATTATCACATCTGCATTTCTCCAATCTTCCTGACAAGATTATCACATCTGCATTTCTGTAGACCTGGTTTCTGTTTGGGGCAGAGAGACTTTGGGGTGGGGGCTGGGGTTTGGTTTCTGCCTGTAAGATTCTTTGGGGAAATATATTCTGACTTTTTAATATTTCTCAAAATATTTCTTTCTCTGGATTCTTCCCACAGTTGGACTGTGAGGTCCTTGGTGGTCTCTGAGCTTGGTGGCTTTCTTGCAGACATTTCATGACCAAAACTAGGTAACATCATCAGTTCTAGAAAGGAGGAGGAGGAGGAGGAGGACGAGGAGGAGGAGGAGGACGAGGAGGAGGACGAGGACGAGTGAGTGGAATCCTTGATGCTCTCTGAGCTAGGTTACTTTCTTGCAGATGTTTCATTACCTGACTAGGTAACATCATCAGGGCTAGAAGGGAACTTAGCAATAGCCTAATCAAGGAACCCCCAAGAACACTGCCACCAACACTTGACAGAGCAAGCCACTAGTACAAAGAGAAAGCGAACACCACTTCTTTCTAGCCCTGAAGCTGTTACCTAGTTGGGTAATGAAATGTCTGCAAGAAAACAATAAGGGAAAAAAGTGATTTATGACCCTCTTACACATTTATGACAATTCCAGCATTCTTACGGTCATATGATCAAAATTCAGACACTTGGCAACTGGCTCATATTTATGATGGTTGCATAACCTGGGGGGGAGGGTCACGTGATCCCCTGTTGCGACCTTCTGACAAGCAAAGTCAACGGGGGAAGTCAGATTCACTTAACAACTCTGTTGCTAACTTAACAACTGCAACGATTCACTTAACAACTCTGGCAAGAAAGGTTGTAAAGTGGGGCAAAACTTTGCAATTGTGCTGCTTAGTAGTGGAAATTTGGGGCTCAGTTGTGATCGTAAGTCGAGGACTCCCTGTAATCTGAAGGAATATTAGCCCCCATTGTACCTAAACATGGAGAAAATATCACTATTTTCCTAAGATTCATTCCCTAGGCCAGGGGTAGGCAACCTTGGCTCTTTTATGACTCGTGGACTTCAACTCCCAGAATTCCTGAGCCAGCCATGCTGAGGGAGAGGTTTCCAAGCTGAGCCATGCTGGCTCAGGAATTCTGGGAGCTGAAGTCCGCAAGTCATGAAGAGGCCATAGTTCTCCTATGCTGGCTCAGGAATTCTGGGAGTTGAAGTCCACAAGTCATGAAGGCGCCATAGTTCCCCGATGCTGGCTGAAGAATTCTGGGAGTTGAAGTCCACGAGTCATAAAAGAGCCAAGGTTGCCTACCCCTGCCATAGCCTGACCACCTGGCAAAGTGTGATATTGTGCAGTTATATAACAGAAGCAATCACTGTATTACATTTTGCATTGGTGAGACCCCACCACTCCAGCATTTCAATCTCAGCACTATATTAAAAAGAATGAAAGAAATTGGAATAGATCTATTCCAGAATTCTAAAATAATAACCGAGATATGGAGACATGAAGTGAGGTGCCAGGCTCCAAAAATAACTTCCTAATAATAGCCATCTCTCAGCAGTTGAACCAATTATCTATTAGAGGTAGTACGTTTTCCTTCACTGAATGTTTTCCAACCAGAGGTTGGACAGCCAGCTGTAAGGAATGATTTGATCTGGAAATAATAATAATAATAATAATAATAATAATAATAATAATAATAATAATAATAATAATAATAATAATAATAATAATAATAATAATAATAATAAAAAAAAAATATAATAATAAAAATATAAAAATAAATATAACAACAACAACAACAACAACAACAACAACAACAACAACAACAACAATAATAATAATAATAATAATAATAATAATAATAATAATAATAATAATAATAATAATAAAAGTTGGAAGGTACCTTGGAGGTCATCTAGTCCATCCCCCTGCTCAGGAAGGAAACCCTATACTATTTCAGACAAGTGGCTTCTTAAAAACTTCCAGTGTTATAGCATTCAATTCATCAATCATGAAGCAGGAAACTGGCCATGATGGCCGAAATGCTCTCTTCCATGATACATGCAAAACAAGAAGTGTGATCAGTTCTTAGCTGTTGGAAAGAAGCTGTTTTTAAAGATTTTTCTTCCTCCAGCCTTTATTGTTTTTATAAATAACTTAAACTGGTAAACAAATCTAGTACTCTTTCCTCTTCATATTTTCTCTGCAACAACCGCCCTGTGAGGTGGGTTGGCCTGGGAGAGACTGATTGACCCAAAGTCAACCAGCAAGCTTTCATGTCCAAGATGGGACTAGAACTCACAGTCTCCTGGTGATTGGCCCAAAGTCACCCAGCAGGCTTTCATGAGCAATGCGGGACTAGAACTTACCATCTCCTGGTGATTGGCCCAAAGTCACCAGTCAATTTTTATGCCTGAAACGAGGTTAGAACTTACCATTTCCGAGTGATTGGCCAGCAGGCTTTCATGCCCAAGGCAGGACTATAACTCACTGTCTCCTGGTTTCTAGCCTGTTGCTTTCACCACTAGACCAAATTGCCTCTTAGTTTGTTATACCAGAAGTGCAAGATGCTTTCTTTGTACAAGCTTTTCTTTGTACAAGCTATGTACAAGCTTTGTTCCCTATGCCATCTGTCTGGTAAACTCACAAGATTCGTTTTTCTCACCATGCACATGTATACATAACCTGAACTAGACGGTTGTTTGTCTGTGTCATAGTATATGTGGGTATATGCATAATTCTGTATTTATTTATTTATTTATTTTTGTCATAATTATGTAGCATATTTTGGAGGTGGTGACCCTTTGAGAGCTGAACGCAACGAAATTTCATTTTAATATATGCCGATTACATTCAAAGTGACAATAAAGTTATTATTCTATTCTATTCTATTCTATTCTATTCTATTCTATTCTATTCTATTCTATTCTATTCTATTCTATTCTATTCTATTCTATTCTATTCTATTCTATTCTATTCTATTCTATCCCATCCCATCCCATCCCATCCCATCCTCATTCCATTCCATTCCATTCCATTCCATTCCATTCCATTCCATTCCATTCCATTCCATTCTATTCTATTCTATTCTATTCTATTCTATTCTATTCTATTCTATTCTATTCTATTCTATTCTATTCTATTCTATTCTATTACATTCCATTCCATTCCATTCCATTCCATATTTTCTATTCTATTCTATTCTATTCTATTCTATTCTATTCTATTCTATTCTATTCTATTCTATTCTATTCTATTCTATTCTATTCTATTCTATTCTATTCTATTCTATTCTATTCTATTCTATTCCATATTTTCTATTCTATTCTATTCTATTCTATTCTATTCTATTCTATTCTATTCTATTCTATTCTATTCTATTCTATTCTATTCTATTCTATTCTATTCTATTCTATTCTATTCTATTCTATTCTATTCTATTACATTCTATTCTATTCTATTCTATTACATTCCATTCCATATTTTCTATTCTATTCTATTCTATTCTATTCTATTCTATTCTATTCTATTCTATTCTATTCTATTCTATTCTATTCTATTCTATTCTATTCTATTCTATTCTATTCTATTCTATTCTATTCCATCCCATCCCATCCCATCCCATCCCATCCCATCCCATCCCATCCCATTCTATTATGTACAGTTATGAATAGCAGTGTTTGGTGGCCAATGCCAATTACAATCTGCCCCGGGTTGGAAGCCAGTCATACGAGATACCATATTGATTTGTCTCAGATAAAATTAAGGTGAAATGTGATTCCGGTTTTTCCACTGCTCCAGTAGCAAAGCTCAAAGAGCCACTATAATCTCTGTTGAGCAAGCTCTGTGTTATTTGTTAAACTAAAAGAAGCTTAGGACACATCGGTCTCCTTCCTCTTCTCTGCCTTCCAAATATAAAAATAACCGAGGTGATGTTTGGAGCTGTTTTGAAAGATGGCTTGCGGGGAAAAGGCGGCCACAGGTGAAGCATCATTAGTTTCTGTTCACAGAGTTTTGTGCAGACAAGGTTGAGTGTTCTGCTTTCCCCCTTTCATTTCCTGTTAGCATCGTTAAAGAACAAGGAGCAGCTAAACGAGATAGATGTGAACATTTCAGGACTGTGAGAGACTCTCCATCATACAGGCGTGGGGAAGAACCGTTGGACAGCTGAGGGATGTCCTTGAACTTTGAGAGATGGGCAAGGCCAAGCCAAGACATACGTGGCACATAGACCCCAAAATGGCTTGTAGCTCAGTTTAACCCAAATACGGTTACAGGTAGTCCTTGACTGGTGGCCCTAATGGAGCCTGCCGTAACTCGTAAAGGTTGGTCACATTCTTGTGACCTTTTCTGCAGTGTTGATGAAGTGAATTTCCATGGCCAGGAAGTGAATCCACGGATGTTAAGTGAATGCCACGGTCATTAAGGAAATCAATGGTTCTCCATGGGCACGGTTTTGCAGAAAACCAGTTGTAAAGGTTGCATTTCAGCAAAAACGACATAAAACGCCAAGACCCCGCAAACGGCTGTAATTGTAGCCAGGTTGCCAAGTGGCCAGAGTTCAGCCATGTGACCAGATGGACGATTGTCAGAACTTCAAATGCAGGTTGCAGGTATCTCCAGATAGGTCTGGCGGAACCTTGAATGGTCACTAAGCAACTAGTCGTAAGTCCAGGATTACCTGTACTGAAGTATACTTCATGTCTATAATCTTTCTTCACAAATGAAAATTACAGTTGGAAAGCAAACTTTGGCCAAGCTCTGCCTTTCCTACTTGCGGCTTTGGAGTCTGTAGGCTGACCGCAGAGTTCCAATTATGCACTTAGCGTTAATCATATGGGTATTAATCACCATTAAGCCCTATTAAGGTCTATATAAATCATTAACCTTCCCCAATATTACAGCTTCCAGAATAATTAATCAACATGGCTGTATGAACTGATAATTGTGGAAAATATATTTCCCACACTACTGAAGAAATGAAATATAGGTGTCCCAGGATAATGTTTGCAGGATCCTTAAGGAATTTCCCTCTATCAGAATCTATGCTTTAGGCCAGTGTTTCTCAACTTCAGCAATTTTAAGCTATGAGGACTTCAACTCCCAGAATTCCCTAGCCAGCATGCATTGGGTGTGATTTTCTATTGGTTGATTGGTGTGTTGATGGCTGGCTATTGGTTGTTGGTTTCTTTTTGTGCTGCCTAGGAAACGGCCCGCTGTCAACGGCAGTGCCGATTTACCACTAGCTTATCTGATACTTAGGAACTCAGGTCTTGGCAACACAAAGATGCAACAGCCAATAGCCAGCCATCAACACACCAATCAACCAACAGGGAACCACACCCAACCTGGTACCACATAAATACAACACATAGGATAGCCTACAGCAGGGGTCTTCAAACTTGGCCCTTTTATGACTTGTGGACTTCAACTCCCAGAATTCTTCAGCCAGGCATGCTGGCTAGGGAATTCTGGGAGTTGAAGTCCACAAGTCATTAAAGGGCCAGGTTTGAAGACCCCTGGCCTACAATAGTGTTTTTCAAGCCCAGCAACTTTTAGCTATGAGTACCAAAACTCCCAGAATTCCCCAGTCATGCATGCTAGCTAGGGAATGCTGGGACTTGAAGTCCTCATGGCTTAAAATTGCTGAGGTTGAGGAACACTGGCCTAAAGCACATATTCTGGTAGAGAGAAGTTCCCTGGGGTTGGGCTCCAGCACAAATCCAAAAGCTTGGAAGACTAAGCCTTTGATCCCAGTGACCGACTGTTCTGCTTCAAGCAAGGAGGGGGCTACCATCCCTTGATGCAGGCAGATAAACTCCACGGAAAGGATTTTCATGCAGATTACTTTAATTCATCAGGCATTCTCTAAACATTAACTCACAGTTACTCGAGAGATTCTTCTGAAGTACATTTCATAATCTGATCCCAATCACATAGGTGAAAAGAGGTAGATTTCCCCATTTTGAGGGACCAAAAAGCTCCTGTGGCTGGCTGGAATTTATTAAAGCCATGCATTACACATAGGCAGGAAAACCCAGCTATCCAAACAGAAGTCCCTCCCAGTGGCCAATCCGAAACACAGAAGTGACCAAGTAACTTAAAACTACATTACCCAAGAGGCTATCCCTTAAGGAGACAGTTCTTAATTCCTAAAATAACTGTTTACTCTAACCAGCATACCGACCCAGATTGGATCCTGCAACGTCTGAAGAGGCCTAGGTTGAGAGGGTTGACTGATGAATGGCAGATGCAACGCTCCAGACTTTAGGAAAAGATCTTTTGAAGCTTCAGTACAGGGGTCTTCCACTGTAGTGCCGTTGTAACTTCAAATGGTCACTAAATGAATTGTCGAGGACAATCTGTACACAGCTGTTTTTCGGTTAGCTTCCAACAAACAGCCCTGTGTGTAGGTGTGTAAACTTGTGTCAAGTATTAATGGGCTGCAAAAAAATAAGCCCAAGATGAAGTGTTAAGCACCTAAAAGAAAAACACGTATCTTGATTAAAAGCTAATTATTAAGGAAGGCCTAAGGATGCTCTCCCGTTACTTATCTTCAGGAGCGAGAACAAATATATCATCCTCTAATTAAGTACATGATTCCCTAATTATGAACAGAACCTGAGGAAATTAACAACTCTGGGCAGTTTTGAAGAGGAAGATGTTTAACAAGTCCAATCTCAAGGCATAGAGAAGCAAATGATGTTGCAGGAGCAGATTTTTTTTTATATATTCACTCCAATTCTAATTGCCATTTACCTTTCCGTCTACAGATATCGGGAGATCCTGATGGTGACAAAGTTATTCCGTTTATGAAAAGCAAAAATGGCCAAATTCCAGTGTAACTGCAAGAAACCGTGTTGGAGGAGGAGAGAATGAATGGACGAACCAGTCTAGAAGCTTTCCTTGTCACCCTTATTTATTAATTTTATTTATTAAGAAATGGCAGCCCAACTCACGGTGACTCTGAAGTAAAACCCAAGCATAAAATTAATAAATCCTTGTGTCCCTGGTGACAACAATCAAACAATTGATGGGCTCTGTATCATGATGGGGTTCCCAGGCTCACTGGCAAAACATTTTTCCCAGGCTTTTCAAAATAGTGGGAAGGTAGGGACAATCCTATCTCCGTGGAAATGATATTCCAAAGGGAGGGAGCCAGTGGTGGGATTCAGCCAGTTCGCATTGGTTCGGTAGAACCAGTAGCTAAATTTTGTTGAGTTTGGAGAACCGGCTGAATGCACACTGCTTCCAGAAGTCTGTTCTAGGCCTCAAGAGGCCTGGAGGAGGCCTTCCGAGCCTAGAATGGCCTGCCGGGATTGTGTGGATGCCACTTCCAGAAGTCTGTTCTAGGCCTCAGAGACCTGGAGGAGGCCTCCCGGGCCGAGAATGGCCCAATGGAATTGCATGGATGCCACTTCCAGAAGTCTGTTCTAGACCTTGGAGGCATGGAGAAGGCCTCTCATGCTAGAACGGCCTGCTGGAATTACATGGATGCCACTTCCCGAAGACCATTCTAGGTCTTGGAGGCCTGGAAGAGGCCTCCCAAGCCTAGAGCACCCCAATGGAAGTGCATGGATGCCACTTCCAGAAGTCCATTCTAGGCCTCGGAGGCTCAGACCTGCATCCACGCAGAGAACCAGTTGTACCATTATTTGAATCCCATCACTGGAGGGAGCCACCACAGAGAAGTCTCTTCTTTTTGGTCCCACCAGATGGACATCATTAAGAGTGGGGACCCATAACATTCCCTGCCTCTTCGCTCTGCTTCATCTGGTAAATGTAACCACAAAAAGGTGGTTATTCAAATAACCTGGTCTTGAGTCATGTAGGGCTTTAAAGCTGAAAACCAGCACCTTCAAGTGGTCTGGAAGCAAATTGCCAACCAACACAGCTTCCTCAAGATAGGTGACATGTGTGCAAACATATACAATAATACAGCTAGTCCTTAACTTATGACCACAATTAAAGCCCACATTTCTGTTGCTAAGCAAGTCAATTGTTAAGTGGGGTTTTGCTCCATTTCTTGCCATAGTTCTTAAGTGAATCACTGCAATTGTTAAGTTAGTAACATGGTTATTAAATGGCTCTGGCTTCCCCATTGATTTTGCTTGTCAGAAAGTAGCAAAAGTTGATCACACAACTCAATGGTGGGATTCAAATAGGTGAACCACCGGTTCTCTGTGTGGATGCCACTTCTGGAAGTCCGTTCTGGGCAACAAAAAATTAGCTAACGGTTCTGCCGAAGTGGTGTGAACTTGGCTGAATCCAACCACTGACACAAACCCAGGACCCTGCAACGCTCATAAATACATGCCAGTTGCCAAGCATGCCCATTTTGATCATGTGACCACGTGATCATGCTGCGAAGGCTGTGACAAATGATCATGTCACTTTTCTCAGTGCTGTGGTAACTTCAAACAATTACTAAATGAATTATTGTTAAGGTCAAGGACTAGCTGTATATAGAAGTTATACAACTTGACCCTAATCAAAACAATTTGAATATGAGTACATTCAAACATTATAAACATCCGGCTTCTGAGAGAAACACCCAACATGCATTGCCAGAATTACACAGCAGTTACTGACCAAATATCAACAATAATGCTATCCTCAATCTGTGGTTATCCGTTGGCACATATTAATTTGCTGACGTGTTTTATAAAAGCGCCCAGCTGTTTTGGAGCTAAGATAACTATGATTTTCAAATAAAGTGTGAAACAAAAACTCAGCTGAATCTGTAGAATGTCTGGAAGTATCAAGACAGTTTAAATCTTTGTAACAAAAGATATTAAGCAGTGAGCTGGTTTTGCCCTTAGATTAATTTAAAGTACAAGGTGAAAGTGGTTAAAAAGAAACTTGTTTTGTGTGTAATAAAATATACATATCAAATAGTTACATCCTTTAATTAATTTGTTTTGAGCCATTATGGGTTATATTCGGAACAACTCAGATGTAATAGCTAGAGAAATAAGTAACGTTTTGTGGGAAGTCAGCCCTCCCCCCACCCCAGAGAAGGAAATATTAAAGAGGCAGAAAAGCATGCCCAGTTTTTCTTAATAGCCCCAGCTCTGTAGAAATGCAGATGTAATAATCCATTCAGGAATGTTGGAGCCCTCCAGCTAGAAGCTTAGGAATATAAAGACACTTAAAATCTACATACCCCACCCAAACTCTAAGATAGGACATAATAGGATTAACCCACAGATGCCAAAGAGCACACTCAGGTCAAATTTCATGCCACAGGAACAACTGCAAACAAAAGGCTCTGGAGGGTATAAAACCCCACTCCCTACATGTGCTCTCTCTCTTTTCTTCCAGAGCCATCTTCCTGTCTGGCTCTCCTCTTCAATAAACTGCAACCTTCTTTCTAAAGCAGTCACCATGTTGTTTATTCCCGGCTTGGACTGAACCATGATGAAAACTTTTCCTTCAACAGTTTATTTACTAATCCAGTTGGGAGCCTAATCTGGCATGAGGTATTAAACTTAGCTTATTTGGTTTTGATGCCCAGAGTAGGAGAAAGAGCCACAATGAGACTTTACATGTCCATTGTTTTGTGCAAAATATTAAATATCGAATCCTGTTGTTGGTACATTTTTTTGAGAATGAAACATGTTTAGCTTTACAAAAAAAGGGGAGGACCTTTAACATCTAATGTGCATTTATGTATTGATATTTTTATTTATTTATTGCGAAGCACCATTTGGAACTGAATGGGATGACACTTGCTACAGGAATTTCAATGGTCAGGAATTCCAATCCCAAATTGCAGGGAGACTTGTTGAGGTTTTTGTGCAAAAGAAGAAGTGTGTTCAGGAATTATAGGCCATTTTGAATCAGTTGGCAGGGCTTGCAGTAGAAGATTTGGTGTAGGGTTAAGATGTTGGCCTATAAACCAGGAGACTGTGGGTTCTAGTCCCAATTTGGGCATGAAAGCCAGTTGGCTGACTTTAAGTCAATCAGCAGATGATGATGAGTTCTAGTGCCACCTTAGGCATAAGCAGTGCTTTTTTTGTAAAAGAAAAAGGTGCCGGAACTCACACATGTCATACAACCCACCTTGCCTACCCTACAAGGTTCCATCCAAAAAAGGTGCCGGAACTCCGTTCTGAGCGTTCTATGAGAAAAAAAGCCCTGGGCATAAGAGATGGCTGAGTGACTTTGGGCCTGGAGACTAAAACATATGAAGAACGGCTGCAGGAATTGAGTATGGCTAGTCTAAAGAAAAGAAGAAATAGGGGTGACATGATAGCAGTATTCCAGCATTTAAGGGGCTGTCACAAACAAGAGGGAGTCAAGCTATTTTCCAAAGCACCAGGGGGGAGGACAAGAAACAATGGCTGGAACCTGACCAAATAGAGAAGCAACCTGGAATTAAGGAGAAACTTCCTAACAGTGAGGACAATTAACCAGTGGAACAGCTTGCCTTCAGAAACTGTGGGCGCTCCATCACGGGAGGTTTTGAAGAAGAAACTAGACAGTCACTTGTCTGAGATGGTACAGGTCCTCCTGCTTGAGCAGGGGGCTGGACTAGAAGACCTCCAAGGTTCCTTCCAGCTCTATTCTATTCGATCACCAGGAGACCATGAGTTCTAGTCCCAACTTGGGCATGAAAACTAGTTGGGTGACTGTGGACCAATCAGCAGATGATGGTGAGTTCTAGTGCCACCTTAGGTGTGAAGGATGGCTGAATGACTATGGTCCAATCACCAGGAGGTAGTGAGTTCTAGTTCTGCCTTAAACATGAAAGACAGCTGGGTAACTTTGGACCAGTCAGCAGGACACGGTGAGTTCTAGTCCCACCTTAGGTGTGGAAGCTGACTTTGGGCCAGTCAATTTCACAATGCAAGGATCCTGATAGGAACCATTTGTGGTAGTCATATGCCATCAACTCTTAAGGAGTAACCTTGGTTACGAGTTAATTAGGCCCCATTCATCCCTCTGCCTGTCATTTGGGGCTCAATTGCAAACATGTCTAGAAGTATACTGCAGAAATATGGTGTGAAATAAATGTATTTTCATTCTGAGGCATCCCCAAATCTCTCGATTCACATCATCAACCAATCCATAGATGCTCACCACATTGTTTGAATATGCATTCACTTACTGCAAGTTCCTTGGACTGCAAGGCGATCAAACCGGTCAGTCCTAGAGGAGATCAACCCTGACTGCTCTTTAGAAGGCCAGATCCTGAAGCTAAAACTCAAATACTTTGGCCACCTAATGAGAAGGAAGGACTCACTGGAGAAGAGCCTAATGCTGGGAAAGATTGAGGGCAAGAGAAGAAGGGGACGACAGAGAATGAGGTGGCTGGATGGAGTCACTGAAGCAGTAGGCGTGAGCTTAAATGGACTCCAGAAGATGGTAGAAGACAGGAAGGCCTGGAGGAACATTGTCCATAGGGTCGCGATGGGTTGGACACGACTTCGCAGCTAACAACAACACTGAATACATGATCAGTAGATTTGGGAAGTAGATATTTAGGTGGGCGGTGACGATGACGATGGTCATCATTCCATATTAAACTAAGAAGACGCTAAAAAATGTCCCATGGGTGCTTTTTTTGCAGGAGGCAACTGGACTTTCTTGTTTTGCTTTGAAGACGTTCTTTGAAGACCTGGATGACTGGGGCTCTCCATAGACATTTAGCTATGCACTTTGGGATGAACACCTTTCAAATGTTGCGGGAGGATGAAGAGATTTCCAGAAAACATTGCAGACCACAAGAACCATTTGCGCTTCCGCTTGAAATGCAGACTGCACAGTCTCATCCCCAAAAGCCTGTGTCTGTCTTCAAGGGATGCAGGACGGAAAACATCCTGTAGCCAAGAAGGCTCCACACACATTTGTACTACTCAGGAGACAAACCTCCAGGTGGCCTCAACGACTCTCTCAAAGGATGCAAATGACCAGCTGTCTGCAAGGAGACTCCACACACATTTGTACTACTCAGGAGACAAACCTCCAGGTGGCCTCAACGACTCTCTCAAAGGATGCAAATGACCAGCTGTCTGCAAGGAGACTCCACACACATTTGTACTACTCAGGAGACAAACCTCCAGGTGGCCTCAACGACTCTCTCAAAGGATGCAAATGACCAGCTGTCTGCAAGGAGACTCCACACACATTTGTACTACTCAGGAGACAAACCTCCAGGTGGCCTCAATGACTCTCTCAAAGGATGCAAATGACCAGCTGTCTGCAAGGAGACTCCACACACATTTGTACTACTCAGGAGACAAACCTCCAGGTGGCCTCAACGACTCTCTCAAAGGATGCAAATGACCAGCTGTCTGCAAGGAGACTCCACACACATTTGTACTACTCAGGAGACAAACCTCCAGGTGGCCTCAACGACTCTCTCAAAGGATGCAAATGACCAGCTGTCTGCAAGAAGACTCCACACACATTTGTACTACTCAGGAGACAAACCTCCAGGTGGCCTCAACGACTCTCTCAAAGGATGCAAATGACCAGCTGTCTGCAAGGAGTATAAATAAATCCATTCCCCACCATCTAGTCAGAGCTGAAGAAGCTTCTTGGAGGAGAAGTGTAACATCTTCAAAGGAAAAGCTAGAAAGTCCAGTTAGTTCCTGAAAAAAAGCACCTTTGGGACAATTATGACCCGGTTGACCAAGAATCTCCATAGACATCAAGCCAAAAAATGTTTTCAGCAGTAGAAAATACATCATTTTGGTACACAAATGAAAGCATTTATAATTGCAGCAGCACACGCAAATAAGACTTGTTTTTCTTTTCTTTGTTTTCATTTTGGGAGGTGTCCAGAATTACAAGCCACTGGTAGATTGAATAAATGATCATTCCCCCACCCCATTTTACTACTGATTTCCATTGTCAAGGGATTTGACATTAAGTGTTTCACATAATGCCAGCTTGTAGGGGGGTCTTGTTCTTAGGAAAAAATAAATACTTTTAATTTCCCTGGCATTGAATAACTGTCTACGCAACAATGGCTCAAGCATCATGGCGCTCACCTGTAAAGCTGTATACCTTGTGGTGACTATTGTTTATTTGAAGACAGTTTAATGAGCTGACCTTTTCACGGTCTTTGGAAACATCATTAATTGCTTTGATGATTTGGGCCCTTCCAGATTTTTTTTTCCCTTTCTTGCAACTGCTTATTGATTCTAATTCCTTCGGTGATTAACTTCACTTCTAGATCATTTTGCTTACTGGCGATACTTTGCATTTTTTTTATGTGTCTCTTGATCTCCTGCCCATTGTTTAATACAAACTTTTCTCTGGATAACGTTTGGAACTATTTTATTTATTTATTTGTTTTTGCACGGTGAGGCAATGCACATACAAAGGTAGTCTTTGACTTGCAACCATTCACTTAGGGATGGAAAAAAAGTGACTTATGACCATTTTTCATACTTAGGACCATTGCAGCATCCCCATGGCCACGTGATCAAAATTTGGAGGCTTGGCAACTGGCATGTACAGTACTTATGACGGCTGCAGTGCCCCGTGGTCATGTGATCAACTTCTGCAACCTTCTAATAAGCCAAGTCAATGAGGAAGGCAGATTCACTTACTATTAACAACCATGCTACTAATTTAACAGCTGCAGTGATTCACTTAAAACTATGACAAGAAAGGTCCTAAAATGGGGCAAAATACACTTAACAACCATCTTGCTGGGAATTTGGGGCTCAGTTGTGGTCGTAAGTCAAGGACTACCTGTATTCTGTGGGCCGACACTTGCATTGCAACAGGTTCTTCTTGTCAGGATAACAATTTAAGAGCTAAACAGCTTATGTAAAGATGTAATGTAATGTGGATGATGCAATGTTAGGATGATGCAATATTAGGAATGACTCAGCAGGGTCTGTGTCTGTACCTTTAAGAGGCTGAGTATAAAAGGGGAGGTTTTTTTTACTGGAGTTTCTGACTGCTGTAACCGTGGTGTATTTGAGTTTGCTGTTTCACCATGCATATGTATCTTATTTCTAATGTATATTTGTAGATAGTGTAACATAAACCACATTTAATTACAAACCACTGTTTACTGTATTTACTCCTGGGTTACCTCAGCGCCATAAGACTGTGCATGCTCTGACATAAATTAGGGTCCCTTTTCCCATTGTCAGTGGCAAATGGCTTCAGGAGTTGTTGCCAGGTGAACAGTCTGGTTAATAGCACGACTGAGGCTGTAGCTTAGGTTGTTGTAACTGTTCTTTTATATTACCATATTGGCTTTATAAATGTCCTTCTTTAAAAATGCCTTCCCCTGTTTTCCTTCCAAAGCAAACCATTTCACACCACATGCTTAATACTATATACACACAAATATACAACACAATCAGCAATTTCCAGCATGTGTGAGAGAAAGAGAAATAAGCAGAAGAGGACAGAAATAAACCATATTTACACACCATTGAAAAGAGAGAATAAAAAAGGCTAAGAAGGAAACAAAGGGACAGAACACATCCTCTCCAGCAGCCAACTCTCAGAGAAGCAGGGATTCACACCAGACAAACAATCAGGCAGAAAGCAATACCCTAATGAGGAGAAAAACCATATCACCAGAACATATACATCTGATTAAAAGATGGTTGAACTAATGGTCGTGAATGATTCCCTTAAGATGGGATTAGTAGGACCTTATGGTTCCTTCCCTTTAATACAGGGGTCTTCACACTGGCTGAGGAATTCTGGGAGTTGAAGTCCACAAGTCATAAAAGGGCCACGTTTGAAGACCCCAGCTCTACTACAATGGTGCCAACAATGAGAAAGCCCTGATGATCATATTTTTAATGTTGATGGGACACAAACATCCATTATTTAGCTGACAAAGTCATTACGAGAACACAGTAAGATGCTCCAAACAACTGACAGAGAGAGACAGAGAGAAGAGAAGAAATATATTTTAAAAAAATGGTATTATACAGTAGCATTTGAACATGCATTCAAGAGAAATACCATTTTTAAAGCCTCATAGTGATTCCACCAACTCTCCCAAACTAATCATCCATGAAAAATGTGCTACGATTCTTTTGCTCAGCTCAATAACTGTAATCACTGGAGACTGGAAGAAATATGTCAGGATTCGAACTGCTCATTCAGACTTCATCACAGCGAGGAATATCCCCTCTTTGCCTGGATATGGGGAATTTGATTCCTTGGCAGTTTAAAGTACCTCTTCATGGCAAATCCAAGCTGCCACAGGTCTGATTAGCAGGTCAACAGGTTTCATTAGAACTTGATTACCCAATTGTCCCTCCATTTTGAAAGGAATGTGAAACTGAAAGCTAAAAAGCAACATTCAGTAGAATGACAGACAGATAGTTGAGAGAAAGAGAGAAAGAGAGGAATAGAGAAAGAAAGAGAGAAAGAGAGAAAGAGAGAGAGAGAGAGAGAGAGAGAGAAAGAAAGAAAGAAAGAAAGAAAGAAAGAAAGAAAGAAAGAAAGAAAGAAAGAAAGAAAGAGAGAGACAGAGATGATAGATACATAGAGGATATCTAGATAGATATCTAGAGGATAGATAGAGAAAAGAAAGAGAAAAGAGAAAAGAGAAAAGAGAAAGAAAGAAAGAAAGAAAGAAAGAAAGAAAGAAAGAAAGAAAGAAAGAAAGAAAGAAAGAAAGAAAGAAAGAAAGAAAGAAAGAAAGAAAGAAAGAAAGAAAGAAAGAAAGAGACAGAGACGATAGATACATAGGTATCTAGATAGATATCTAGAGGATAGATAGAAGAAAGAAAGAAAGAAAGAAAGAAAGAAAGAAAGAAAGAAAGAAAGAAAGAAAGAAAGAAAGAAAGAAAGAAAGAAAGAAAGAAAGAGAGAGAGATGATAGATACATAGATATCTAGATAGATATCTAGAGGATAGAAGGAAGAAAGAAAGAAAGAAAGAAAGAAAGAAAGAAAGAAAGAAAGAAAGAAAGAAAGGAAGGAAGGAAGGAAGGAAGGAAGGAAGGAAGGAAGGAAGGAAGGAAGGAAGGAAGGAAGGAAGGAAGGAAGACAGGTAGAGAGGTGAGATAGAGATAGAGAGAAAGAGAAAGAGAGAGAGAGAGAGAGTAGATAGATAGAAGGAAGATAGATTGAGGACACCTAGATGGTAGATGACAAATAGATAGCTGATAGCTAGCTATCTAGCTAGATGATAGATAGATAGATAGATAGATAGATAGATAGATAGATAGATAGATAGATAGATAGATAGATAGATAGATAGATAGATGGATGGATGGATGGATGGATGGATGGATGGATGGATGGATGGATGGATAGATAGATAGATAGATAGATAGATAGATAGATAGATAGATAGATAGATAGATAGATAGATGGATAATAGATGGATAATAGATGGATAATAGATAGATACACAGACATACATATGAGATAAATGTAAGTGTGATGGAGAAGGGAAATGAGAAAGAAAATAACTAGCTAGGTAGCTAGATGATAGATAGGGTTGGAAATTCACTTGTCTCATCCCTTTTGAAACTTTTCTCTTAACTGCTTACATGTTCTTTTCATGACACCACTATATTTTCCTCCGTCACTGAAGGCCCAACATTGGGGGAAATTGCTTATATCCTGGGCATCACCAATATTCTATTGCCGTACTCCAGAGCTGTGCATAAAGTCATGAAAAACTAATACAGGCATGTCTGAATCCATAAGCAGTCAAGCAAATAAAGTTACTAAACCAATAAAGAAGTACCTGTTCCTCCCTATCCTTTCTCTTTCTCTCTTTCAAAGCTCTTGCTGTTTTGTTTAGCAACCATGTGATGTGAGAGTTCATGCAACTCACGGACCAGCTGCTGTGATTGTTCAACAAGCCAGCATGGATAGGACAAGTACAGGTTTTGTTTGAGTAGACGTTCCTGCTAGAATGATATGCAGACTCCGCTCATTTGCCTCAACTGTGACCCAATATCTTCTTCAAACCTCCAAAATTAACCATAGTTTATTCTTGAGAAGATCTATTTAAATATCCTTAAACAAAGAGCCCCTTTGGTGAGCTTCTTAAGGAAACCAGGAGACTGTGTTCCAGTTCCTCCTAAGGCATGAAAGCCAGTTGGGTGATTTTATTTATTTATTTATTTGTTTTTTTGTTTCGATTTATATACTGCCCTTTTCCCGAGGGACTCAGGGCGGTTTACAGGGCAAATTAAAACAGTGCAATGTACAAATCAAAATAAAATAAAATTAATAGCCCCAAAAGAGTTTAAAATTTAAAATTTAAAACCATAAAACCCTTCAGTCCAGGCTGGCTAACTCAAATAGCCAGGTTTTTAGGTCCCGGCGAAACGAGCGAAGGTCAGGGGCGATCCGGAGTTCCACAGGCAGTTGATTCCATAGGGCAGGTGCGCCCACCGAGAACGCTCTCCGTTTCCTCCTCTTCGGGAGATGGCAGAATCCATGGAATAATGTTTTAAACATACATTTATGAATATGATATAAATGGATTCTGACATTGATGCTGGCAGCAGGTGCTCCCTAAAATAATCCGGACCCAAGCCATGTAGGGCTTTATAGGTCATCACCAGCACCTTGAATCTCACCCGGAGGGCAACTGGAAGCCAATGCAGCTCGTGGTGAAGAGGCGTTACATGGGAGTATCGGGAGACCCCCATCACAACTCGCACGGCTGCATTCTGCACCATTTTGGGTCAATCTCTATAAGACAGTGAGTTCTAGTCTAGTCTTAGGCATGACGGCTAGCTGGCAGACTTTGGGCCAATCACCAGGAGCATGTGAGTTCTAGGGACAAAGGAAGGGAGGGAGGGAGGGAGGAAGGAAGGAAGGAAGGAAGGAAAGAAAGAAAGAAAGAAGAGAGAGAGAGAGAGAGAGAGAGAGAGAGAGAGAGAGAGAAAGAAAGAAAGAAAGAAAGAAAGAAAGAAAGAAAGAAAGAAAGAAAGAAAGAAAGAAAGAAAGAAAGAAAGAAAGAAAGAAAATAGATGTATAGAAGGAAGGGAGGAAGGGAAGAAGGGAGGGAGGGAGAGAGGAAGGGATGAACGAAGAAAGGAAGGAAGGCAATGAGGGAGGAAGCAAGCAAGCAAAAGGAAGAAGGTATCCTTTCTTTGGAGAAAGGATTTAGCATGTTGTGTGAATCCAGATAGAGAAGAGCATCTCTGACAAACTCAGATTCACATAGTGTCAGCCGACTGTAATCTGTTTGATACGTTAAAGAGTCAAAGAACAGAAAGTTCTAAGTGAGGCAAATGTACAACATGTAAATCACTGGATATTCCGAAATTATTGTTCATTATTATTTCCATTACTGACAAATACATCTATGGAATAAAGGACCACAATTTGTTTAATTATACCCATCAGGATTTAGACACAGAACATTTGAAAATAAGTTTTTGCTCTTTCTTTCATGCCTGGCAATACAAATGTTGAATTATTAATCATACGAATGACTCAACTGCTTTTTTTTAAAAAAAAGTACTTCCCGTATAATTGACAATTTTCTTTCTGTAGACTATATTTTTCTTTCTTTCTGCCTTTTTGCAATAATTTCAACTAAACCATTCCTTTTCTTCTCTTCCTCTGCCCTTCCTCGGTCCAAGAGGAAAAATAATTTAAAGTTTGGAATACAATTTATGAACAAAAAAAAATGTAGTTTCAGTGATATTTTGACAAGGAAAAAAGTCTGTATATTTTACAATATAATATACATTTTGCTGTATAATATGCATATATTTTGCAAGTAAACATAACAGATCAATATACAACCAGTGTCACAACAACAACAGTGTCTCTTATGTTTTATCTATTTTATTCAATACTGGGCTGACTTGATCTCTATCATACAGAGGAGTATTTTGTCCTCAGTAAAGAATTAACGGGCTCAGTGGGTTAGGACGCTGAGCTTGTCAATCAGAAGGTCAGCAGTTTGGCGGGTTGAATCCCGAGTGCCGCTTAACAGAGTGAGCGCCTGTTACTTGTCCCAGCTTCTGCCAACCTAGCAGTTCGAGGGACTCAGGGCAGTTTAAAGGGCAAATTAAAACAGTGCAATGTACAAATTAAAATAAAATTAAATTAATAGCCCCTCTCCCCAAGGTTGATGGCAGAATCAATGATAGGATAGTGCAGGCTTGACGTGACAGTTCCGACAAAAATCATTGGATCATCAAACAAAGGAACTCAGAGTTCTCACTCACGTCAGAAATGACCAACCTCAGATGATCATACTTGGGATAAATCAGGCTCTCTTTAGAAGAGGGGTCTTCCAACTTGGCCCTTTTATGACTTGTGGACTGACGCTGGCTGAGGAATTCTGGTAGGTGAAGTCCACACTTCTTAAAATGGCTGAGGTTGAGAAACACCAGTTTAGCTCTTTCTGCGTTAGCATTATTTTCCCCTCACATTATGACAGGGGTCTTCCAACTTGGCCCTGTTGTGACTTGTGGACTTCAACTCCCAGAATTCCTCAGCCAGGCACGTGTGTCTGGCTGAGGAATTCTGGGAGTTGAAGTCTACAAGTCATAAAAGGGCCAAGTTGGAAGACCCCTCCTTTAAAACATAGAATGATAGGGTTGAAAGGGACCTTGGAGATCTTTTAGTCCAAATCCTTGCCCAAGCAGGAGACCCTATATCAGGGATAGGCAACCTCGGCTCTTTTATGACTCATGGACTTCAATTCTTAGAATTCCTGAGCCAGCCATGCTGCCTCAGGAATTCTGGGAGTTGAAGTCCATGAGTCATAAACGAGCCAAGGTTGCCTACCCCTGCCCTATACCATTCCAGACAGATGGCTATCCACTGACTTCAAAACCTTCAGTGATGGAACTCCCACAACTTCCAGAGGCCACGTGACCCTGAGACACTGCAACCGTCATAGAATATGAGCCAGTTGCCAAGCACCCAAATTCTGATCTCATGAACACAAGATGCTGCAATGGTCATAAGTGTGAAAAAGAGTCACAAGTCACTTTTTTCAAGGTTTTCTTGTAACTTCAAGTGGTCATAAAACGAATGGATGTAAATCAAGGACTACCTTTATTTAAATGGAGTCTGTTAGGTATGAGTGGAACATGTTGGTAAGATAATAGATAGATAGATAGATAGATAGATAGATAGATAGATAGATAGATAGATAGATAGATAGATAGATAGATAGATAGATAGATAGATAGATAGTGTTGTGATTCAGGGTCAGCCTGTGGGTTCGGCAGTTGGGTCGGACAATTCAGAGGAGGAGGAGGGGGGTGTTGGAGAGGTTGCTGAGGGGGTTGGAGAGCTTGCTGATGAGAGCCCTCAGCCAGGCCCCTCCCACCTGGTTACGACGCAGACCCAGCTGTGTGAGCTTGACAGCGTGGATGAAGATGACCCACAGCTGGCCCTGTTCAAGGACGCCCGACGCAGGAGGCAGTCAATCAGGAGTAAACAGAGGAAGGCAATGGGGCACCTCGGAAGGAAGCAGAGAGAAGCCACGCCCTGAACTGTTTAAAAGGGGAATGCATGGGAGGGCTGGTTTGCTGAAGGCAACCGTTTGAATAGCTCCTGTTTCATGGTTCGTGTCTTGTTTTTGCTCTGTTTGCTTTTGTGTCCATAAATTTGGCAGGCTTAGTTCCAGCCTCTTACCTTCTTGTAAAGGGGTTGTCCCTGCCTTATCTGCAGGGCCGGTAGTAGGCTGGTACAGAACAGATAGACAGACAGAGAGATAGATGAGAGATAGATGATAGACAGACAGACAGATGATAGAAGATAGATAGATAGATAGACAGACAGATGAGAGTGATAGATAGATAGATAGACAGACAGATGAGAGTGATAGATAGATAGATAGATAGATAGATAGATAGATAGATAGATAGATAGATAGATAGATAGATAGATAGATAGATAGATAGATAGACAGACAGACAGACAGACAGACAGACAGACAGACAGACAGACAGACAGACAGACAGACAGATTTTATAGTGGTTAAAGTTGATTCTTTTAATTGATTTGATTGTGTATTATTGTTTTATCTTTTGTTGGCTGCCCAGAGTTCCTCTGGTGGACAGGAACTTATATACAGTATGTATATAATGAATACCAGCGGATTATTCCCAGGGGAAGGGCGTTCTCTGTGGGTGCACCTGCCCTATGGAACCAACTACCCACGGAACTTAGGACTGCCCCCGACCTTCGCTCATTTCGCCGGGACCTGAAAATTTGGCTCTTTGATCTGTTTGGTCCAGACTGTGGGGTTGTTAATTTAACTGGTTTTAGATTTACTCTTGGGGCTTGAATTTAATTTAATTGTTTTAATTGATTTTAATTTTTTGTATTTTATGGTTTTAACTGCCCTGTAACCCGCCCTGAGTCCTACGGGAATAGGGCAGTATACAAATTCAATAAAATAAATAAATAAATATGTACATACATACATACATACATACATACATACATGCATACATACATACATACATCTAATCTGCTTTGAAAAGCATCAAATTAGTAGCAATCACTGTATCTCCAATGCCCATTTCCACCGTTGGTCCCCTACTGTAGTCATGGTTACTATTTGAAAAATGCAAAACAAAATTACTAGGGAGCCAAGAGGAGAAGGAAAATTGTCAAAAAGTCCACAATTCTCAGTCTTTTTTTCCCCTTAAAGCACCAGCATGTTCCTTATTTGATAGGTTTCTGAAGACTGGATGAATTTTGTTTTAAAAAAAGGTTAATTTTTTCCCTTCTGGATAAAATAATGATAGCGTCAAATTCTTTATTTCCAGTAAACTAATAAAAGAGTTTTTTAAGAGTTTAGTTTAGCTTACATAAATATTCTATAGTAAAATTTCCTAAGCTTTTCCATTTCCAACAAAATAGATACCCACACAACTTTATCAAAAAGTCCCTGACCATTCAACCCAATACAGCACAACCAACACAAACCCTAAAAAGAACTACACTGCCATACATCAAGGATATCTCAGAAACCACCAACAGATTCCTACAACCACATGGAATCAGCATAGCACACAAGCCAACTAAAACCCTTCAAAACATCCTAAGCCAGGCATAGGCAACCTTGGCTCTTTTATGACTCGTGGACTTCAACTCCCAGAATTCCTGTGCCAGCATGGCTCAGTATGGAAACCTCTCCCTTTCTCCTCAGCATGGCTGGCACAGGAATTCTGGGAGTTGAAGTCTGCGAGTCATGAAGGGGCCATAGTTCCCTCATGCTGGCTCAGGAATTCTGGGAGTTGAAGTCCACGAGTCATAAAAGCACCAAGGTTGCCTACCCCTGCCCTAAGCAAACCAAGACTCCAGTAACCTCAGAAATAAAAAGAGGAGCTCATCTACAACATACAGTGTAAGAACTGCAACAACCACTATGTAGGACAAACAGGCAGAAGACTGGCAGAACACATCCACGAACACGAACCAGAAGTCAGAAGACACGATGAAAATTCTTTAATTTCACAACCTACAGACAGATTTAACCATAGTTTCAACTGGGAAAATGTGACCAGGCCTAGTCTAAAAATACCAGGGAATTACTAGAAGCCTGGCACTCTGACAAATCAGCCATCAGTAGGACACATAGACATTAACAACATCTATAGACTATGCAAAAGAGACAATCAACCAATCCAAAAAGGAACAAAAAGACCCCAGCACCTCTCCACCAGCAATCAACACCCAGATCAGCATAGATTGCTCCAAGGTTAACTTCAGACCAAACATCAAGTAAACAATATTCCAATCAAGAAACTGCCACAGAGCCAACAGCAAACAGCCCAACCAAAGAATCTCTAAGACCAACTCCATCAACACTGACAGGGCAAGACTCCAGAATATAAATTGAGAGCAAACTACACTCTTTACTAGCACTGATGAGGTTACCTAGTTTGGGTAATGAAACGTCTGCAACGAAACAAGCAAGTTCAGAGAGCACCAAGGAGCTCTCAGTTTTAATTTGTTAATTTAATTTGCTAATTTGTTCTACTATTAAAGCATTAGGAGAAATCAGGAGATTGTGAGTTCTAGTCCTGCCTTAGGCATGAAAACCAGCTGGGTGATTTTGGGCCAGTCACCAGGAGATGGTGAGTTCTAGTCCCACCTTAGCCTTAAATGTCAGCTGGGTGATTTTGGGCCAGTCACCAGGAGATGGTGAGTTCTAGTCCCACCTTAGCCTTAAAAGTCAGCTGGGTGACTTTGGGCAAGTCACACTCTCTTTCAATTTCTGTCTCAATGAATGGATCAACATTTGGTTGATCTAGGAAAAAAAAGGACCCTCCACTTGAGCAAAAAAACGCTAGGAAGAAAAAAATAATCCTTTAATTTTCTAAGAAGAAAAGTAGATGAACTGTGTCCTTGTAAAGCTGATTTTTTCTCCAAGAAGAATCGCTCTGGTAGGAATTCCCTCAATTACAATCTCAATTGCAATGGCATCTTTTGTACTAGAATCAATATGGCGAAACCATATAAATACGTCTGTGTGTTCTATATAGAGATTCTTCCAAAGAAATGTCATTCACCTGGGATAATCTTTTTCTCTCTCAAAACATCTCAGCTGTTTCTGATAAGCAGGAAATATTTTAAAGATCTTTAAATTCTGTGCTAAAGAACATTTCTCAGTACCAATAACATTGCTGGGAAAATCCTGCTGTCTGAAAAGCAGAAGAATCTTAGTGTTGATCAGTGTCTGTCAACCTCAGCAGTTGTGTGAACTTTAAATCCCAGAATTCTGCTGGCTGGGGAATTCTGGGAACTGAAGTGCACAAATCTTGAAGTTGCTGAGATTGAGAAACATTGGTCTAATAGTGTGCAGAGAAGAGCAAGAAAGATGATAAAGGGTCCTGAGGCTAAATTGTATGATGACTGGCTGAAGGAGTTAGGTATGTCTAGTCCAGGGGTAGGCAACCTTGGCTCTTTTATGACTTGTGGACTTCAACTCCCAGAATTCCTGACCCAGCATGGCTCAGTATGGAAACCTCTCCCTTTCTCCTCAGCATGGCTGGCTCAGGAATTCTGGGAGTTGAAGTCCACGAGTCATAAAAGAGCCAAGGTTCCCTGCCCCTGGTCTAGTCTATCTAAGATAAGGAGTAGGGGAGACATAACTGCCTTCCAGCACTTGAGGGGCAATCACGGAGAAGAGGGGGTTGACGGATTCTCCAAAGCACTTGAGGGCAGGACAAGAAGTAATGGGAGGAAGCTCATTAAAGAGAGATCTAACCTAGAATTAAGGAGAAATTTCTTGACAGTGAGAAGAATTAATCAATGGAATAGTTTGCCTCCCAGGGTTGTAGATGCTCCATCACTGGAGGTTTTCAAGAAAAAAAGGGCAACATTTGACTGGGATGGTATAAGGCCTTGAGTAGGGGGTTGGACTAGAAGACCTCCAAGGTCCCTTCCAGCCCTATAATTCTTTACTCCATGTTCTTTTTTTTTCAAGTTGTGAGCTGTGGACGAGGAAACCTTAACTCCCCAAAGCAAGCAAGAGAGGACAAAGAAGGTGTGTGACGAACAAAAGTCAGAATCAATCTCATTTGATTGGGGAGAAATTAATTCAACAAATTTAATGTAATATAACTCCATGAAATCAAATTACATCAAGCACGTCAAATTTCAGGACATTAAGTTAAGCAGGTTGACAATGATTTTTGCCCTTGAACTAATAATTCTGCCTTTCTGTCTCAATAAAAACTACAATTTGCTGCTCCTTAGCTGTTCAATCAATTCTGACTGAATATAGATAGCAATGGCACTTAGACTTATATGCCGCTTCACAGTGCTTTAGAGCCCTCTCTGAACGGTTTACAGAGTCAGCTTATTGCCCCCAACAATCTGGGTCCTCATTTTACTGACCTCGGAAGGATGGAAGGCTGAGTCAACCTTGAGCGTGTCAGAATTGAACTCCTGGCAGTGAGCAGTGAGTTAGCCTGGAATACGGCATTCTAACCACTGCGGCACCACAGGGCATATACATGGTTCTTGTTTAATAGCCGCTATTACAGCAATCATTGAAACTTGCAATGAGTGATGCTTACAACTGACCCTTGAAGTTCTGGCTGTCACCTTGACTCACAGTCCTATAGTTGCCATTTCAACCTTCTTTCGTGGCTTCCTATAAGCATAGGGAAGCTGGCAGGAGGTCACAAATGGCCACTGTGTGGTCCTCGTGTAACGATAGTGCAGGATTTGCTCCATGATGGCAACCAGAAAGCGCCAGAACTGCCATCACTAATTGAGACCCCCCCCCACATGACATCATGTTTTGCAGTCCTGTTCCTTAGTAATACAAACTGCATCCTAATTGTCAATTGTTTGACAATTATGTTATTAAAAGTAAAGATAAATGTTTTCCCTATCCAGTTGTGTCTGACTTTAAGGGGGCAATGCTCATCTCTATTTCTTATTTGAGGGAGCCAGTGTTGTCCAAAGACACGTCCGTGGCCATGGGGCCAGCATGACTATATGCTGAGGCGCATGAGCGGTTGTGTTACCTTCCCACCGAAGTGGTGTCTATTTATCTACTCACATTTGCATGTTTTCGAATGGCTAGTTTGGCAGGAGTTGGGGCAAGTCATGGGAGCTCACCCCTTCTTGCAGTGCTCGGGACTTGAATCCAGCTGTCAACTTTCCAATTGGCAAGCTCAGTGTCTTTAGCCTGATCACACCCAGCTATGTATTATTAGATTAAATTAAACTTTTGAGCGGTTGTGTATGGTGCACTCACAGGTAAATCAGAAGGTGATACTATACCAGTGGTGGCGAACCTATGGCATGCGTGCCAGAGGCGGCACTCAGAGCGCTTTCTGTGGGCACGTGCACCATGCCCCGGAGATGGCAACTGTCCCTCTTCAACCAGCCACCTGCTAACTCGCCGAGGCCCCATGTGGCCAGATGCATCCCGGCACAGCTGATTTCCCGTCCCTCCTGGCTTTGCATGCTCTCCTTTGACCAGGCACGACTCACTGCATCACTTTCTCAGTGTTGGCTGGCCATCCAGCTCAGAGACAGCTTCTTTGAACTGCTGGTGGTGGGCTGCGGAACCCCAGAGTGTACCGGTTGAGGGGCCAGCAGGCTGTGGCTGCTGACAGACACCGTTGGCCCCCAAGCACTCGCTGGCCTCTGTGTGTGGGGACCGATGGTGTCAGGCAGCCGCCTCCCCAGCCCTTGCCTTGCCCCGTGGCAATGGCACCCCCACCCTGCCTTGTCTCACCCCACAGGATGAGTCTCCTGCCTACCGCCCCACCTGCCAGAGACCCCCTGGATCTCCCTCAACCCTGCCCACCCCCCACAGGTGTTCCTCTCCACGAGCGACATTGAGGTGGCCACACCCACCTTGGCCAGACCCACCCAATCTGCCATGACCACTACAGCCACGCCCACCCAGCACCCGGCAATAAATAAGTGGGTTTTGCGTTGCACTTTGGGCACGCGGTCTCTAAAAGGTTCGCCATCGCTGTACTATACCATTTTGCCAAAGCAAACAGAAGACAGAATACCAGGCCGAGGGGTGAAGAAAGCAAGTTTTATAAGATCTATTGGAAACTGAGGTTTAGCGCTTTAGAAAGGGAAAGATAAAAAGGAAATACAGATAGTCATTGACTTAAGACCATCTTGTTTCGCGATTGTTCAAACTTACAATTGCACTGAAAAAAGGTACCTATGACCCAGTTTTCACATTTATGACCGTAAGTAGCATCCCCAGGTCATGTGATCAAGATTTGGGCACTTGGCAACTGGCATTTATTTATTATTTATTTATTTATTATTTATTTATTGCATGTCCCGGGGTCATGTGAATCACCATTTGTAACATTCCCAGCCGGCTTCTGACAATCAAAGTCAACGTGAAAAGCCAGATTCACTTACTAACATGATTCATTTAACAACTACAGTGATTTGTGTTGTGTACTGGGTTCGTTGCTTGAGAGAAGAGACGAGGCAAGTGAATTCAGTCAGGAACATTCTTCATTCGCTTACAGGAACTGAACTGAGAAACAGGGCTGCGAATGCAGCTATTTATATCCTGCCTCTAGGTGGCGGCCAATAGGTTTAAAGCAACCTATTGCCGCCCTAGAGGCAGCCAATGGTGGCGCTGGAGACAGGTTGTCTGAGGAGCTGGGAGCCGTTAGCCAGCTCCCTGCTTAAGCAACCTTCCAGCAATCAAAACCCACTTGATACACTCAGTAAAACAAAGCCCAACACATTCAAGGTCTTGGTTATGATCTTTAAGTCCTTACATGGCATGGGTCCGGGATACCTCGAGGACCACCTGCTGCCGGCGTCAACTCCCCTCCGCCCTGTGCGTGCCCACAGAGAGGGCCTCCTCAGGGTGCCTCCAGTCAGGGAATGTTGACTGGTGGCCCCCCAGGGGGAGGGCCTTCTCTGTGGGTGCCCCGGCACTATGGAACCAACTGCCGGTTGAGCTCCGGATGGCATCGGACCTCCGATCCTTCCGTCGCGGGTTGAAGACCCACTTGTTCGAGTTAGCTGGTCTGGCCTGAAGGGGAATATGGTTTTTTTTAATTGGTTTTATTATCTTACTATTGCTGTATTTTAATTGGGCATGGTTTAATTTTCTTTTAATTTTTGTATACCTATTTATATATGCCCTGTGAACCGCCCTGAGTCCCTAGGGAGAAGGGCGGTATAGAAATCCAATAAATGAAATGAAATGAAATTACAATTTGCTTAACAACTGGGGCAAAAAAAAATCATAAAAAGAGGCAAAACTCACTTAATAATTGTCTTGCTTAGCAATGGAAATTTTGGGCTCGGTTGTGGTCGTAAGTCAAGGACTACCTATATAGTAATTCTCTCTAGTTATATGAACTGTCTTCCTATAGAAAAATTGAACCAACTCTTTGGCTGGTTTCACTTATTCTGCATAATTGGGTTGGGCTTAGTTCTGACATTGTCTATTAGAAAGAAGCCACTGTGGGTTTTTTTTCAACAAGCCATAATTAAAACAAACCATGGTACTGTGCATATCTAACATCCTAGGCTGTTGTTTTTTGTTTTTTTGCTGAATCAATTGCAGTGTTTCAGTTGCTCTGTCTGAACTTGGAAAATCTCCAACAATATTTCCTATTGGATCCTGCAGCGGATGGTCTGGCCATAAAAAATGGAGGCTGCATAAGAAACTGATTTAGTTCTTCTGGTTCAATGTTAAGCCTATGAGCCCCAACAGTGGGAAACTAAAATACATCTGTCCTTGGATCTGTGATATTTCAATGTGTGGAAAATTGCCCTGGCTCATAAATTAATACAGTGAAAAAGAGATTTGAACAACCCTACAGTGAAGAATCAGTTCATTCACATGTGATCAGCATGTATTATCCATCTTAACATTTCTAAGAAGAAATTCAGCCTTTACAAATGTCACACTGGAGAGAAATGTTAAATATAGGTATTTGGAATGCTTGAACTTCTTCTTGAAATGATAGATGTCTTTATGTGTGATGTCTTTCCTTCCTTCCTTCCTTCCTTCCTTCCTTCCTTCCTTCCTTCCTTCCTTCCTTCCTTCCTTCCTTCCTTCCTTCCGAATCGTAAATCTTTGCCCCGGATCACTCCCCATTTTATCCCTCAGCCCCACCACAGGAACTCAGACTCCTAGCCAAAGATGGCAGCCATCTTTTCGGCCTTGCCTCCTTGCCTTCTGCCCCTTCCATGCAGCCCTTCCGCTTTAGCCCCTTTGAATTAATTTTTCATTTTCAATCACTTTTCCTAGCCAAGCACCTTTCTCGCTCTTCTTAAATATTTTAAGGCCAATTAATTTGCCGTTCTAACAAAAAGCGTGACAGCCAGGGAGCATTTGGGGCAGCTCAGCAGCTACAAGAATAATTAATGGGATAACATGGCATGAAAATTGTGATTAAAAATTTAATAAACTAATTTCCTCTCCAAAATAGCTAAATGTCAGATTGGCATTTGTCGGATTTCGTAGGAAATAGAATTTATCACCGAATTCAGGAGCAAGGCCGTACAGTTACACTTTTATTTTTATTATTATTATTTTTTTTATTTTTCAATAATTCCATTTTTATCCAATGGCGTTTAGCCACAAATAGTCATTTTACTCTCCTATTGAACGGGAGTTTTATTTCTCTACGAAAAGTATTCCTCATCAGTACAAAGCATTTGAAGCGAATATATACCACAGATAAATATTTTTTTAAAAAAATAAAAATGAAAAGTACCTCAGATTTGCTGCAAATTTTTTTTAAAAAAACTATAGAGAGTCCACTAGAAATTGTTCAGATATTTTTATTACATTAAAACTCTCCCGTTATAAATTCAATTTCTGTTTTATTTTATTTAGGGGTCTTTGGTTTTTATTATGATTGTCCACCATGCAGACTGCTGTTGAGGGCCCATATAAATATTTCAAAAAAATATAAATCTGGAATTCAGGCATGAAAATTAGATGTGTATGGATCTGCGTGCCATTGCTGAAATTAAGAGGGTGGCTGGGTGGAGAAGGAAAAGGAAAGATGGTCAAAGCAAATCATCAATCAAAGCTCCTCTTGAATCAGCTGAGATGCCAAACTGGCTACATTGATTAAAGAGAAGACTTTGTCTAGCATGGTTTCGACTTACAACCGTTCGTTTAATGACCGTTCGAAATTACAACGGCTCTGGGGAAAAAGTGACTTACGACCGTTTTTCACACTTACAACCGTTGCAGCATCCCCGTGGTCACGTGATCGAAGTTCAGACGCTTGGCAATTGACTCATATTTATGACGGTTGCAGTGTCCCGGGGTCATGTGATCCCCTTTTGCGAACTTCTGACAAGCATACTCAACGAGGAAGCTGGATTCATTTAACAGCCATGTTACTAACTTATCAACTGCACTGATTCACTTAACAACAGTGTCAAGAAAGGTCATAACTATCTTGCTTAACAACAGAAACGTTGGGCTCAATTGTGGTCGTAAGTCGAGGACTACCTGTACATAGAAACCACTGGAGACAAAAGAAATGCTGTATTAATGTGGGCATTAGAATGATTATAGATTGTGTATTACTGAATTTCAGATCAAAAGATTACTACATTTTATATATGTAACTGTATCAAAGAAAGACGGAAGTTATTCTCTTTTTATTTTATTTCTCCTCTTTTTTTTCTCTTTATCTCTTGCACATTGCCCCTCCCTATTTTTTTTCTATTCTTTGTTCTTTATATTTTATTCTTTGTAGAAATTTAATAAAGGATAATAAAAAGCTTCTGCCTCCTTTTTTGCTGTCATGGTACACATAAAAAGTGATCTGGGCTTCCACTGCATGTTTAAGGGCACCATATTTGAGCCTTTCAGATTATCAAGGTTGTAATTTTTATAGCTGCATTGTTGCGCTCATTTCTAAGAGAATCTCTTTGATTCCTTATCACTCCAGTTTTCTGTTCTCCACAACATTCAGCCAACATTTCATGGTCCCTAAGCACACTAGTTCTTCATTATGTAACTTTCCATGGTTTGTCTAAATATTTTTTTAAATTCTTGATTATGACGGGGTTATCATGAAGCAAATAAGCACCGTGGATAAAGATATTTAAACCAACTTCCTTCCTTCTTCCTTCCTTCCTTCCTCCCTCCCTCCCCCTCCCTCTCCTTCCTTCCTTCCTTCTTCCTTCCTTCCTTTCTCCTTCCCTCCGTTCCCTTTCCTCCCTCCCTCCTTTGCTTCCCTTCCTTCCTCCCTCCCTCCCCCTCCCTCTCCTTCCTTCCTTCTTCCTTCCTTCCTTTCTCCTTCCCTCCATTCCCTTTCCTCCCTCCCTCCTTTGCTTCCCTTCCTCCCTCCCTCCCCCTCCCTCTCCGTCCTTCCTTCCTTCTTCCTTCCTTCCTTTCTCCTTCCCTCCGTTCCCTTTCCTCCCTCCCTCCTTTGCTTCCCTTCCTCCCTCCCTCCCTCCCTCCCTCTCCTTCCTTCCTTCTTCCTTCCTTTCTCCTTCCCTCCGTTCCCTTTCCTCCCTCCCTCCTTTGCTTCCCTTCCTTCCTCCCTCCCTCCCCCTCCCTCTCCTTCCTTCTTCCTTCCTTCCTTTCTCCTTCCCTCCATTCCCTTTCCTCCCTCCCTCCTTTGCTTCCCTTCCTTGCTTCCTCCCTCCCTCCCTCTCCTTCCTTCCTTCCTTCCTTCCTTCCTTCCTTCCTTCCTTCCTTCTTCCTTCCTTCCTTCCTCCCTCCCTCCCCTTCCCTCTCCTTCCTTCCTTCCTTCTTCCTTCCTTCCTTTCTCCTTCCCTCCATTCCCTTTCCTCCCTCCCTCCTTTGCTTCCCTTCCTCCCTCCCTCCCTCTCCTTCCTTCCTTCCTTCTTCCTTCCTTCCTTTCTCCTTCCCTCCGTTCCCTTTCCTCCCTCCCTCCTTTGCTTCCCTTCCTTCCTCCCTCCCTCCCCCTCCCTCTCCTTCCTTCCTTCTTCCTTCCTTCCTTTCTCCTTCCCTCCATTCCCTTTCCTCCCTCCCTCCTTTGCTTCCCTTCCTCCCTCCCTCCCCCTCCCTCTCCGTCCTTCCTTCCTTCTTCCTTCCTTCCTTTCTCCTTCCCTCCGTTCCCTTTCCTCCCTCCCTCCTTTGCTTCCCTTCCTCCCTCCCTCCCTCCCTCCCTCTCCTTCCTTCCTTCTTCCTTCCTTTCTCCTTCCCTCCATTCCCTTTCCTCCCTCCCTCCTTTGCTTCCCTTCCTTCCTCCCTCCCTCCCCCTCCCTCTCCTTCCTTC
Source organism: Vipera berus (assembly GCF_964194415.1). Taxonomy (NCBI): domain Eukaryota; kingdom Metazoa; phylum Chordata; class Lepidosauria; order Squamata; family Viperidae; genus Vipera; species Vipera berus. The sequence continues at coordinate 6,940,435 of NC_138206.1, forward strand.
TTCCTTCCTTCCTTTCTCCTTCCCTCCATTCCCTTTCCTCCCTCCCTCCTTTGCTTCCCTTCCTTGCTTCCTCCCTCCCTCCCTCTCCTTCCTTCCTTCCTTCCTTCCTTCCTTCCTTCCTTCCTTCCTTCCTTCCTTCCTTCCCTTCCCTTCCCTTCCCTTCCCTTCACTTCACTTCCTTCCCCTTCTCTTGTGGTCCTTAATTCCATAGATGTATCTATCAGTAATAGAAATAATGAAGAACAATTTCGGAGTATCCAGTAATTTACATGTTGTACATTTGCCTCACTTAGAACTTTCTGTTCTTTGACTCTTTTACGTATCAAACAGATTACAGTCGGCTGACACTATGTGAATCTGAGTTTGCCAGGGATGCTCTTCTCTATCTGGATTCACACAACACGCTAAATCCTCTCTCCAAAGAAAGGATATCTTCTTCCTTTTGCTTGCTTGCTTCCTCCCTCATTGCCTTCCTTCCTTTCTTCGTTCATCCCACCCTCCCTCCCTCCCTTCCTTCTTCCCTTCCTCCATCCCTCCCCCCCTACTCCTACTCCTCATTCCTTCATCCCTCCTCCTTTTTCTTAAAAACCTAATTCACCTATCCCATTAAAAACAATTTTTTTAAAAGAAAATGTGAAATTTCACTCTATCCTGCCCTATTTGTGACATTGCTTCATTGCTAAGCATAACTCTATAGTCCTCCAAGTCAAATTAATAATATTTAAAATACATTCTCCACCCCTCCAAAAATTCTCTTCCCCCCCCCCCCCCAATACAGTGTAATAGAAGACTGATTCCTCAAGACAAACGTTTGAGATAAACAATGGTTACTGGAACTTTGAAGATTTTTATGGTCTTGTGCCATAAAACTAGATATTAGCTCTAAACTATTACTTATTAATAGTGTTTCCACATAGCACATTTTAATAAGAATGAGAAAGTAGAGACCGGGTTACCAGCGTTAATCAGTCTTATGTCACCTGTAGCATTCTCTGAAGGAGAAATTATGAGGAGAGAATTAAACTGAAGTTTTGTGACTTGACCTGGCTGCCATCAGATTTTTGAGTCCAATTAAGGCATCCATATTTCCTTTTCTTTGGCAACAATTTCTCTTCAAACAATAATTATATCTGTCCTTTCCAGTCAAATGAATAAATATGCAATCTGACATCTGCTCCCCCCACTGACCCCGGAGATCCTGACATTTTCCAAAACTTCAGCATCTTCAGAGGGATTCTAGCAAGGCATCAGGGAGGGAACAGGATTAAGAGTAACGAACAACCCAAACCTTTCCTAGATTCAGCCTGGGTAAAACAAAAGGTGTGCCAAGAATGCGGAAAGGCAGACAAGGGAACATGTTTTATTTGGAGATAATCCTTGTAGATCAAGGCAAGAAACAAATTAAATGTCACTGCTGGAAACACTAAAACAAGGAGGGCTTCAGGTAAGCCAAGTTCTCTGAAAGAGCAATTGCATTCTGTAATTTTTGATGAGCAGCATGTGTGTGTGTGTATTTGTTGTGTAGACAAACAAGATGTTGTTTGAGTAGCTTGAATGAGTTAGACCCATATTAAGCTTCACTAACTCTGCAGCCTGATATATAAGTCGAACAGGTAAGAGTAGTCACCAATCCTAACCTTCTGTCGAAAGAAAAATCTTCATCAGGGTCCAGTCCAAGCCGGGAATAAACAAAATGGAGACTGCTTTAGAAAGAAAGTTGTAGTTTATTGAAGAGCAGAGCCAGACAGAAATGTGGCTCTGGGAAAGCTGACCACATGTAGCTGGGAGTGGTGGGGTTTTATACCTTCTTGGGCTTTTGTGTTTGGAATTGTTTCCCGTTCCTGTGGCGTGAACTTTGACCTGAGCTTTTGAGTGTGTCCCTTTTGGTATTGGTGAGTTAATCCTATTATGTCCTAAAAGTCATGTCTTTAGAGTTTGGGTGGGGTATGTAGATTATAGGGGTCTTCATCTTCCTAATCTCATCAGCTTCTAGCTTCCTGGCTCCAACATTTCTGAATATGATTATCAAATCTGCATTTCTACAGACCTGGCCTCTGCCTATGGCTATTCAGAAAACTGGGCCTGCTTTTCTGCCTTTAAGATCCTTTGGGGAAATATAATATTCTGCCTATTTAATATTCCCCAAAGTATGTCCTTCTTTGGGTGGGGCTGACTTCCCACACTTCTAATGGTGGATTAAGCTAGGTAGCATCAATAGAGGGATAGTTTCAAGATCATGTGAAGGGTTAGAACTGCTTTAAACTGCATTGGTAGGCTCATAATTGGAATATGGTGTCCAGTTCTGGTCACCATGATTAAAAAAAAAGATGTTGAGACTCTAAAAAGAATACAGAGAAGAGCAAAAAGAAAGATGGTTAAGGGTCTGGAGCAGACATGTCAAACACAAGGCCCGGGGGGGGCAGATCCGGCCCGCGAAGTGGTTTCATGCGGCCCACGAAGCCATCCTGGAAACAGTGAGGGAATGGCCCCCACTGCCTTGGCCCTGGCCCAGAGACCCTCCTTCCACCAGAGACCCTCAGATCTGTCCCACTCCTGCCCAGGCCCCCATTGGCACCCTTGATGCGAACAATGTAGAGCTGGCCACGCCCACCCAGTAGGCCATACGCACTTTAGCCACACCCACCCAGTAGGCCATGCCCACCCTGGCCATACCCACCCGGCCCCCTGAAGGCAACCGCAATGCTGATGCAGCCCTCAATGAAATTGAGTTTGACACCCCTGGTCTGGAGGCTAAACTGTGTATTGAACAATGGAAGGAACTAGATATGTTTGGTCTAACAACGACAAGTACTAGAGGCTGTCACAGAAAAGAGGAAGTCAGCATTCTCCAAAGCACCTGAAGACAAGACAAGAAGCAATGGATGGAAACTCATCAAGGAGAGAAGCAACCTAGAACTAAGGAGAAATTTCCTGTTAGAACAATTAACCAGTGGAACGCCTTGCCTCCGGAAATTGTGGGTGCTCCAACACTGGAGGTTTTTAAGAAGAGACTGAACAACCATTTGTCTGAAATGGTATATAGGTTCTCCTGCTTGAGAAAGGGGTTGGACTAGAACAGGGGTATGCAACCTTGGCTCTTTTATGACTCATGGACTTCAACTCCCAGAATTCCTGAGCCAGCTGTGTTGGCTCAGGAATTCTGGGAGTTGAAGTCCATGAGTCACAAAAGAGCCAAGGTTGCCTACCTCTGGACTAGAAGATCTTGAAGGTCCATTCCAACTCTATTATTCTGTTATTCTCCAAAGCACTTGAGAGCAGGACAAGAAGTAACAAGTGAAATCCAGTCCAGAACTAAGAATTTTCATGACAGTGACAACATCATACAGTGGAACAGGTGCTCCAACACTGGAGGTTTTCAAGAAAAAACTGGAAAGCATTTGTCTGGAATAATATAAAGTATCCTGCTTGATGGGGTAGGGGCTGGATAGAAAGACCACCAAGGTCACTTCCAACCCTATTATTCAATGTTCAATGTTCTATAACACAGAAATTTGAAAGTAATTTTTCAAGCCTCCTAAGTAATAAACAGAAGCCCCTGACATGAGAGAAAATATTTGAGATAATCACATGGTAGTTTTCTGCGTAAAGTTAGTGCCAGGTTAATTTATAGGATTTTTTTAGGGGCATTCTGACAGTATGGCCCCTGGTGCAATTGCTGAAACAAGATTAGAGATAACCACATTTATATTCACCCTCATTCTCATAACCCTAGTACCAATCAGGATTGAAATCTGACAAGCAAACAGGCTAACAAATAAAGGTGTTAAGATGTTTCCATGTAAAACAGAAAAGATGAAGTATATTGTGTAGCTTTTATATCCCTTTATATATATCCCTTTGTTCTTTGTTAGCAAGCCAAAAAAATTTACACAAATATGAGCTGCCACTGCTGTGGCTACTGCCTGTAGATGGCCTTGGGCTAGGCTGAAACAGGAAATAAGATTTGTCCCGTGTCTGGGACTAAGCAAGTGTATTCTGAATGCTTAACAACGATTTCACACACACACGCACACACACACAGATATATTTAAAAGTTTTAAAAAAGAAGAAAAAACAGGCACTACCACAAACTTCTCCCAGAAGAACGAAGCTGAAGCCACCAGCCTGAGGATGACGGATGAGATGGGGCTTAGCAAGGTAATCTAAATAGTTAACAAGCATTTAACATATATATATATATATATATATATATATATATATATATATATATATATATATATATATATATATATATATATATATATATATATATATATATATATATATATATATATATATATATATATAAGGATTGATGCATTCAGCTCATGCTCTCATAACACCTCCACGGAGGTCTTCGTAATTAAAAAGTTTATATTCAATTTACGTTGTCGATAGATTCCAAAAATGGTTAGTTGATTAATCATCTGCCCTTTACCTAGGGAATCAATTAATGAACTAAAATATTTTAATTAGTTAATTAGTTAAAATGAAGATAATTGTTCAATTAAATTTTACTTATTCAGTTGACAGCCGTACATCTTACAAGTCCTGTAAGAATTTGGCTCCAAGAGAAAAGAAATATATCACAAAATATTAGGGGGTTTTTCCCCCCTCACTCTTCTCACTGATGTAGACTGCTCAGATTTAGGTCTTTGCTTAATGTGTCCAACAAAGGATAATTATCCTCATAATGCAGTATATTTGCTATAAATGGTACACTTTTTAAAATTATTATTGTCGTATTATTGTGTGTGAGTTGGGCAGTCACATGCAGGTTGTCCTCTACTTACAGCCACAATTGAGCCCCAGACTTTTGTTAAGTAAGAGATTTGTTAAGTGAATTTTGTCCCACTTTACAACCTTTCTTGCCACAGTTGTTAAATGAATCACTGCAGTTGTTAAGTAGATAACACGTTAAGTAAATCAGATGTCTCCATGGACTTTGCTTGTCAGAAGGTCACAAAAAGGGACCACATGATCACACTGCAACCGTCATAAATATGAATCAGTTGCCAAGCAACTGAATTTTTATCCCCGTGACCATGGGGTTGCTGCAACTGGGGTAAGTGTGACAAATGGTCATAAGTCACTTTTTCCAGTGTGGTTGTAACTTTGGATGGTCGCTAAATAAACTGTTGCAAGTCAAGGATTACTTGTAAATGTGTTTACAAAATAAATTAATTAATCCTGATGGACTCATCATTTTTCAGGTTAGATTCCATTCACATGGACTTAGAACACCTCAACTATCCAACAGATTTCATGATGTGGTCCACATTCCCACGAGGGAGGAATTGCATGCCCTAAGAATAAGAGACAGAATAACAGAGTTGGAAGGGACCTTGGAGGTCTTCTAGTCTAGCCCCCTGCTCAGGCAGGAAACCCTATACCATTTCAGACAAATGGTTCCTATGTTGGAACATCCATAACTTCTGGAGGCAAGTTGTTCCACTGATTAATTGTTCTAGTTGTTAGGAAATTCCTCCTTAGTTCTAGGTTGCTTCTCTCCTGGATTCGTCTCCACCTGTTGCTTCTTGTCCTGCCTTCAGGTGCTTTGGGGTATACCTTGACTCCCTCTTCTTTGGGGAAGCCCCTGAGATATTGGAAGACTGCTATCATGTCACCCCTCACCCTTCTCTTCATTAAACTAGACATGCCGAATTCTTGCAACAGATATTGAGATATTTTGGCCAGAAGGAAGAGGATTAAGTCAGGTCCACCCTAGATGTTCTTAATCAGGGCTCTTCAAACTTGGCCCTTTTATGACTTGTGGACTTTATGACTCAGGCACGCTGGCTGAGGAATTCTGGGAGTTGAAGTCTACAAGTCATAAAAGGGCCAGGTTTGAAGACCCCTGTTCTTAACGTACATCTTCAGTGATGCAAACAGTTTGCTTTAGTTTTGGATTTTGCCCAGGTTCGCCTGGTACACCAGTTGCGGCCCTACCTGGACCGAGATGCCCTGCGCACAGTCACTCATGCGCTCGTGACCTCCCAATTGGACTACTGCAACGCTCTCTACATGGGGCTGCCCTTGAGGACCACCCGGAGGCTTCAGCTGGTGCAGAATGCAGCCGCGCGGGTTGTGATGGGGGTTTCCTGATACTCCCACGTAACACCTCTACTCCGTGAGCTGCATTGGCTTCCGGTTGCCCTCCGGGTGAGATTCAAGGTGCTGGTGATGACCTATAAAGCCCTAAATGGCTTGGGTCCGGGATATCTGAGGGAACACCTGCTGCCGGCATCAAGCTCCCTTCGTCCAGTGCGCTCCCACAGGGAGGGTCTTCTCAGGGTGCCACCGGTAAGAGATTGCCGGCGGACAACACCCAGGGGGAGGGCCTTCTCAGTGGGGGTGCCTGCCCTTTGGAACCAGCTGCCTGTAGAGCTTAGGACTGTCCCTGACCTTGGCTCATTCCACCAGGACCTGAAGACCTGGCTCTTTGAGCTTTCTGGCCTGGACTGAGAGTATTAACTGGGGTTTCAATTGTATTTTAATTGGGGTTTTTATTTCAAGGTTAATGTAATCATTTTATTTTATTTTTAATTTTTTGTAATTTGCTGTATTGTTTTTAAAAAAACCTTGTGAACCGCCCTGAGTCCTACGGGAGAAGGGCGGTATATAAGTCTAATAAAATAAATAAATAAATAAATAAAATTCTGTCTATAGGCAAGGAACAATAAAGGAAAATGCTTAGAAGCAACTCTGTGTGTCTTTCTTCGTTTTGGGAGCCTGAGATTTATTTACCGTCCTTGGTTTTTATCCTCCCTTTATTATTGTTTATAAGGCAGCAAACACAGGCTAATTCTCCTCCTCCTCCTCTTTTTCCCACAACAACACACTGTAAAATGGGTTGAGGGACTGGCCCCAAGTCACCCAGCCAGCTTTCATGCTTAAGGTGTTACTAGAACTCACAATATCCTGGTGACTGGTCCAATGTCACTCAGTCGGCTTTCCTGCCTAAGGCGGAACTAGAGTTCACAGTCTCCTGATGATTGGACCAAACTCAGCCAGTCAACTTTGCTGCTTAAGGCAGGACTACAACTCACGGTCTCCTGGTTGGTAAGCCAGCACCGTTAACCAGTGGTTGGATTCAAATAGGTGAACCCACCGGGTTCTCTGTGTGGATGCCGCTTCCGGAAGTCCATTCTGGGCCTGGGCAAACAAAATAATAGCTACCGGTTCTGCCGAAGTGGTGCGAACCGGCTGAATCCCACCACTGTCTTTAACACCAGAGCAGTAGAGAGAAAAGAGGCTTTTTAAAAAAAAATAAAAAAAAAATAAGCCTCCATCTTTCCATTTCAGTGCCTTCCTGACACTCGAGTTCACTCATCAGAATTGGAAAAAAAAAACCACCATTATTTTCTGTACAACCCTCTTTCACACTTCCTCTAGTCCTTTCTCTTTATTTTAAGAGTGGGGAGGGAGGAAGAGAAAGGCATAATTTCTTCCTATTACCTTGCTATCAGCACGCTAGAAATCCGTTGGCTTTTCAGATTTCTAGTTTCTTATCTCAATGCACTTCATCATTTTTAAATTTTCCTTTTGATGGATGGAATACCCAAAGCACTATTATTTTACAATGCATACATAGCAATCTCACAGTTCTGTTTGCTGGGTTCTCTTCATTTCCACCAGGATAAAAAAATAATCACTTCATTATAAATCTAGTCAGCAGCGTGTCAGGTGAAGTGCTTTTATTCTGTCACGAATCTCAATATTACATTTCTTTTTTTTCTGGGTATAGAGGACAGAGTAGCCAATCTCTAAGTACAGGTGATCCTCAACTTATGACCACTATGGAAGCCCCAAAATTTCTGTTGGTAAGCGAGACAGTTGTTAAGTGAGTTTTGCCCCATTTTACAACCTTTCTTGCCACAGTTGTTAAGTGAGTCACTGCAGTTGTCGAGTTAATAACACGGTTGTTAAGTGAATCTGGCTTCCCCATTGACTTCGCTTACCAGAAAGTTGCAAAAAGTGATCACATGATCCAGGGACATGGCAACCGTCATAAATGTGAATCGGTTGTCCAGCGTCTGAATTTTGATCATGTGACCATGGGGATGCTGTGACGGTTGTAACTGTGAAAAACAGTCAAAAGTCACTTTTTCCAGTGCCATTCTAACTGTGAATGCTCACTAAATGAACTGTCGTAAGTCAAGGAGTACGTGTATCTTTGTCAAATTATGAGTACTTGGGAATGGATTGCTTGATTGCTTCAGATTCCTAATGAAACTGCCAAATGGAGAGTATCAGCTTTCTTACCATCTGTGCAAAAAAGTGCTATTATTCTTTTTCAAAACTGCTGCTGCTTCTCTCCAAATTTCACATCTGACATGTAAGAAGCATTCAGTTTGTTCCAAAATGGCCGTATAGGCAACATTTGATAACGGTGCTAACTAAGGCATTCTTGTCTTCTTCTATGGATAAGTGGTTCCTTAATGTCCAATAGAGGTAGAGACATTTAAATGGGGGGGGGGAGAAACAGATGTTCCTTCTTTTCTTTGCACATCATTGCAACATTGAGAGAGTAAATCTTGAGCCTTGTCCAAAGCAGGATACGATACGATACGATACGATAATCTTTATTGTCATTGTCTCATACAGAACAACGAAATTGAAAATCCACATCAACCCCACAAAACCCAACAAAAACAACAAAATTACATATCAACATACCACCCACCCCCACATATACACATTTAACCCCTAGAAACACTCTAACACTCTAAAAAACTAAATACAGAAGTTCTCTCAGAAACTGCATTCTGCTGCATTCAAAGCCAAAACTGCTTTTGGATAAAAACTATTTCTCAAGCGGCTAGTCCTGGTCTTTATGACCCTATACCTCCTTCTAGAAGGCAGAAGCTGAAAGAGATCATTTCCGGGGTGCGTGCAATCCTGCACAATCTCCACAGCTTTCTTATAACACCTGGAGGCATAGATTTGATCTAAAGTAGGAAGAGTACACCCAATTTATGGCAGCACAGAAAGAAAACCCACTTCTATGTCAATTCTCAGTAGAAAACCTCATGACTATTAATGTACATTGTATAAAAATCAGTGTAAATATGGAAATGCTGCATTATTTAAAAGTGTATTCTGCTAAATTGAGTTTAGGTAAAAGACACATGCAGAAAAAGAGGAAGTTTAGGTTGGGACCGTAGAGAAAAGGTGTGTATTGAGATGGAAAATTATAAAAGTAATAAATCACAAAAAAAACACAGCACGAGAGTTAAATGAATCACTGCAGTTGTTAAGTTAGTCACGCACAGTGGGACTCAAATCCCTGAACAACTGGTTCTCTGCGTGGATGCAGGCCTGGGCCTCCGAGGCCTAGAACGGACTTCCAGAAGCGGTATGCAATTCAGCCGGTTCTCCGAACTCAACAAAATTTAGCTACTGGTTCTGCCGAACCGGTGCGAACTGGCTGAATCCCATCCATGGTCACACGCTTGTTAAGTTCTCCATTGATGTTGCTTGTCAGAAGGTCGCAAAAGGGGATCACATGACCTTGGGACACTGAAGCCGTCATAAATACATGCCAGTTGCCAAGCCTCTGAATTTTGATCCCGTGACCATGGGGAGGCTGCAATGGGTGTAAGCGTGAAAACTGGTCATACTGTAAGTTACTTTTTCCAGTGCCATTGTTTAGTGTCACTAAACAAAGAATGGTTAGCTGAGGACTATATGTAGTGAGAACAAGCTACTTACAGTTTTTGTGGGAGGAATATTTAAAAACAGCTCAAGGAAGAGAGAGAGAGAAAAAAAACACACCTCAAGATCTAACTTCACACCAAAGTGTCTCTGTTTACAGTATTACCTAATTGCTGGTGCAATTTTAGATGCTAATGTGTTGTCTTCATCCTGCTTTCTACTTTTAGAAAAAAAAATTACTATGTAATTAAATATGTTGCCTTTCAAGACCCATGGGGGGGGGAGGTAGGGAGCGCAACAACGAATGTTAAATTAAGCCTCCAATGTCAAATCTGAGGTAAGATTAAAATTGCTGTTATTTTTCTCGTTAATTTGGTAATGGTATACCTGCCATAGATATTTGCTCTGGAAATACCACGTGGTTGGGAAAACTCCCTATTAATCTGCTAAGTGATGTGAAATATCAGAATAGTGTGGAGATGTTTTGAAAAAAGCACAGCATTTTTTGCTGATTAGTTGCTCATCTTGGGCCTAAATATGGGCTAATTTCCAAATCTACTGAATTATAATTTTTTCATGCATTTTATAACTTTTCACATAGTCATATAGTTACTCCTCAACTTCCAACTGTTCATTTAGTGACTGAAGTTACAATGGCAGTGAAAAACAGTGATTTATGACCATTTTTCATACTTACAACCATTGTGATCATGCGATCAAACTTCAGGCATTTGGAAACTGGTTTATATTTACGATGGTTACTGTGTTCCAGGATCACATGATCACCATTTCTGATTTTATGACAAACAGAGTCAATGGGGAAGTCAGAATCGCTTAACTACCATGTTACTAACAATTGTGGCAGAAAAGGTCATAAAATGGGGTAAAACCCATTTAACAACTGTCTCACTTAGCGACAGAAATTTTGGGCTCAATTGTTGTCCTGAGTTGAGAACTATCTATATGGGTGTCTAGAGCTCTGGCTGTTTTCAATGTAAGCACTAATCACACTATTGCACTGTAGGATGTAAATGATAATAAATGTTGTTATTGCTATTGCTATTACCATCTTCCAGATTGTTTTTTTTTTTAATTTCTGAATCTAGTTTACAGCCCTGATGTTCTCCCATTCAAGTTCTAATCATGTCCTACTCTCCTTCATTTTAGGGAATCAACCAAAGTCATCTAGATGCTGGTGTTGCTTTTGGAAGAATTGATGCTGGAAAATAACAGAATAAAAAAGTTGGAAGGGGCCTTGGAGGCCTTCTACTCCAATCCCTACTCAAGCAGGAGACCCTATACCATTCCAAACAAATCACTGCCAGGAAATTTCTTTTTAGTTCTCGGTTGATCCCCTCCTTGATTAGTTTCCATCCATTGCTAATTCTTCATATAATGTTGTTGTTGTTGTGAGTTGCGAAGTCGTGTCCGACCCATCGTGACCCCATGGACAACGTTCCTCCAGGCCTTCCTGTCCTATACCATCTTCTGGAGTCCATTTAAGCTCACGCCTACTGCTTCAGTGACTCCATCCAGCCACCTCATTCTCTGTCGTCCCCTTCTTCTCTTGCCCTCAACCTTTCCCAGCATTAGGCTCTTCTCCAGCGAGTCCTTCCTTCTCATTAGGTGGCCAAAGTATTTGAGTTTTAGCTTCAGGATCTGGCCTTCTAAAGAGCAGTCAGGACTGATCTCCTCTAGGACTGACCGGTTTGATTGCCTTGCAGTCCAAGGGACTCGCAGGAGTCTTCTCCAGCACCATAGTTCATATAATCAGCCCAGGTTCGAATCTCAGATAAAGGGTATGACTGACTGATGAGAACATAAAGAGTTCGAAATGGCCATCTCAGCCTCCCAAATTCTTTATTAGCAATTGTAGATCTTTGGTCATTCGGGTTTTTCCCCACGTAGAATTGAAGGTATAAGAGCGGTATATATATAAATGGACAGCATGCATTTTAGGGACAGGAAGTTCCTCAAAGTTTGGTGACATTTCCAGCAATCTTCTTAGCTGCCATCAGTTTTCAGCAAGAAAGTTGAAGATAAGTTTTAGGACTACGTAAACTGGAAGAAAGGAACCAAAGAGGGAAAATCAGAGCATGAATAAAAATAATTGGGTTTTAAGAATATTTTGTGTTTTATTCTAGACACATCATCTCACCACACCTATTTTCTCCTTGCAGTCTCCCTACACAAATCAACAAGAATCTTATTCGGCCTTTGATTTTTCCACAGCTTGTGTACCCACAGCAGACAGCCTTTGATTTGTTAGTTAGCAAAACAAAAACAAAAATCTTTTGCTTGTAGTATCAAAACTCAATGTTAATCTCAGCTGAAAGGACAGAGCAATCTATTTCGATGGAAAAAAAAACAATCTGTTTCATTTGGGTGTTCAGATTCTTATAAGATTAGTTTGTCACAGAATATATCGAGGAAAGAGGCAGCTTTAATCAAAACTGAAACGGGGATCCTATAATTTGCTTTTCTTCAGCCCACAGCATCAACCTTGATTACTAATCCATAGCTTTTCAATACTAATTCTGCAGTTATTAAAAGTGTGTTGTAAAAGAATGCTGATAGCCAAATGGAAATGTCTCCACTCTTAGCAGGGAAAGTTGTTATTTACTGCACCTTGCACATCTTGGCATCTCTATGATGATGTTATCCATTCAGTCATGTCCAACTCTTGGCGATTCTACGGATAAGGTCTCTCCCCATCTTCCAATCTTGCACTGCTTCTTTGAGTTGTTCTATGCTTTGGCTGCTGTCAGCTTTGATGGTGCCCAGCCATGTTGTTCTTTGACGGCCTGCTTTCCTTTTACCGCTAACTCTTCCAAGTTGTCAAGTTTGGTTACCATATGACAAAAAAAGATGTTGAGAGTTTGGGAAAAAAAATCCAGAGAAGAGCAACTAGGATGATCGAAGGCCTGGAGACAAAAACATACGAAGAACGGCTGCGGGACTTGGGTTTGGCTAGTCTAAAGAAAAGAAGAAATAGGGGAGACAGGGAAGCAGTGATCCAATATCTGAGGGGCTGCCACAAAGAAGAGGGGGTCAAATTATTCTCCAGAGCACCAGAGGGCAGGACGAGAAAAAATGTTTGGAAACTGATCAAAGAGAGAAGCAACCTGGAATTAAGGAAAAACTTCCTGACAGCGAGGACAATTAACCAGTGGAGCAGCTTGCTCCAGAAATTGTTGGCACTCCATCACTGGAGATTTTTTAAGAAGAGACTAGACAGTCACTTGTCTGAGATGGTATAGGTTCTCCTGCTTAAGTGGGGTGGGGGGTGGGGGGGCTGGACTAGAAGACCTCCAAGGTCCCTTTCAGTTCTATTCTATTCTATTCTATTCTATTCTATTCTATTCTATTCTATTCTATTCTATTCTATTCTATTCTATTCTATTCTATTCTATTCTATTCTACTCTACTCTACTCTACTCTACTCTACTCTACTCTACTCTACTCTACTCTATTTCATTTCATTTCATTTATTATATTTGTATACCGCCCTTCTCCCGAAGGACTCAGGGTGGTGTTATTCTATTCTATTCTATTCTATTCTATTCTATTCTATTCTATTCTATTCTGTTCTGTTCTGTTCTGTTCTGTTCTGTTCTGTTCTATTCTATTCTATTCTATTCTATTCTATTCTATTCTATTCTATTCTATTCTATTCCATTCCATTCCATTCCATTCCATTCCACTCTACTCTACTCTACTCTACTCTACTCTACTCTACTCTACTCTACTCTACTCTACTCTACTCTATTTCATTTCATTTCATTTCATTTATTATATTTGTATACCGCCCTTCTCCCGAAGGACTCAGGGCGGTGTTATTCTATTCTATTCCATTCCATTCCATTCCATTCCATTCCATTCCATTCCATTCCATTCCATTCTATTCTATTCTATTCTATTCTATTCTATTCTATTCTATTCTATTCTATTCTATTCTATTCTATTCTATTCTATTCTATTCTATTCTATTCTCCAGTGAATTCCCCCACATGACATGGCCAAAATAAGTGAGATATAGTTGTTCTCCTCAGTTTGGGTCTGACCCTGGTGCCAAAGCCGATGAAGAACACCAGACACAAGGTGCAGGTTTTGTTTCCTTTTATTGAAGCATTCCAAGGAAAGGGATCCTGGACCAAAAATGCCAAGGAACTCCAAACAATAGAATGAAGAAAGCTTTATACAATTTCACTAAAGCGGAAGGCGGGATAAGACTGGATATATAAGAAATATCATCTAATAAACATTTTAGTAATAATCTAAAATTGTTCTATGGGTTATAGCCATCCCTATTCCTAAGCCTTGGCTAATGAATGCTTCAGATTCTACACATTCTATTTGCTACACATTCTATTTGCTCCAGGCTATCCCTATGACTAATGTGGGAAGCTCCCACCCAGAGAATGAAATATTTTGGGGAATATCAAAAGGAACAGAGTATTACATTTCCCCTAAAGGAGAAAAGGAGAGGCATCTTCTTAAAGAGAGAAAGCTGCCCCAGTCTTCTTGTTATAGGAAAACAGCCTCAAGCAGAAACTTGAAGAGACTAATCTTTAGGAATGGAGTTTTTGTAATCCATTCAGAAAGACTCAGTCACCCTATTCATAAACAAAATGCCTTCAGCCACAGCTCCCATAGAAGGCTGGGGCTGATGGGATTAGAAAAACGAAGACTCCTAAAATCTACATTCCCCACCCAGCCACAATGGGAGTCAGGCAACAATAATTAGAATACAAATAGGGCACACTCAAGCACAGGAAGGGACGCGGTGGCTCAGTGGGTTAGGACGCTGAGCTTGTCGATCAGAAGGTCGACAGTTTGGCGGGTCGAATCCCGAGTGCCGTGTAGCAGCGTGAGCGCCTGTTACTCGTCCCAGCTTCTGCCAACCTAGCAGTTCGAAAGCACGTAAAAATGCAAGTAGAAAAATAGGGACCGCTACGGTGGGAAGGTAACAGCGTTCCGTGCGCCTTTGGCGTCTAGTCATGCTGGCCACATGACCACGGAGACGTCCTCGGACAAGCGCTGGCTCTTCGGCTTTGAAACGGAGATGAGCACCGGCCCCTAGAGTCGGAAATGACTAGCACGCATGTGTGGGGGAACCTTTACCTTTACCTTTACCTTTACCTTTACCTTTACCTTTACAAGCACAGGACAAAGTACATTTCACAATGAACAGGCATCTCGAACACAAAGCCCCAAAGAATCTATAAAAACCCACCTACTCCATTTTGTCAGCTATCCCTGCATGCTGTTGTTGGTTCTGCTCATCAACAAACAGAGCCCTTCCTTCCTAAGCAGCCAGCCTCCATTTTATTTCCACCATCTTTCTCCTGGCTTGGAACTGGACTTATTTTTTTCTTCCAACCCTCACTTCTAGCTGTGGTATGCAGGATGTCTAACTCTTTGTTACTATTATCTGTTCTCTGCCCATCCAGAATTGATACAAGCTTTACATGTGCATATTCTCTGTGAATAAGCATTCTTTGTCCTTGACAAAATTACAGGGGTCCCAGTTTTATTTCAAGGTTATTTATTTATTTATTTATTTATTTGTTCTTATATACCGCCCTTCTCCCGAGGGACTCGGGGTGGTGTATGCCATAGTCTTGCTTTGTTTTACCACTAGACAGCCCGTCACAGTTTTGCAATTTTGCTTCCAGAGACATATCTGGTGTTATGTGCTCCGGTACTTCCTTGTTAGTCACCTTCACTGTCCAAAAAATATGCAGGAGCCTTCTCCAGAAGCACAGCTCAAACCAGTCTATTGTCATCCTGTCTTACTTTTTTAAGGTCCAGCTTTAGCAACCACAGGGAACACAATAGAGCAAACCAGTCTACAATTGGTTGCCAGACTGATGACTTTGCTTTTCCATATTCAGCTCATGTTCCTCATTGGTGTGCAAACCCAGTGCAATCCGACGTTTTATTTCTGTGTTACATTCGCCACTTTGAGCAATGTGCAATCTTAGGGAAAGGAATTTTTCCACGCATTCTATCTCTTCACCATGAATTTCTCTTTCACTGTTTTCATTCCTTGAAGTGCTTATGTGCTGGTGTTTTTGTTTTTGATGTTTCAAAAAGTTTTAGTTGATCTTCTCTGCCCTTTTGGAAAAAGGGCAGAGAAGAGCAACTAAGATGATTAAAGGCCTGGAAACTAAAGCATACGAAGAACGGTTGCAGGATTAGGGTATGGAAGGGGACGACAGAGAATGAGGTGGCTGGATGGAGTCACTGAAGCAGTAGGTGTGAGCTTAAATGGACTCCAGAAGATGGTAGAGGACAGGAAGTGTTAGGCATATGGTGTTAGCCTACAATGTTGGGTTGAAAATATATTAACCATGATGTTGTTATGTCTTTAAGATGTTAATTGGCCAATGGGTGTGTAAGTGTTCTCATGGCCATAAGAGGAAGCTAGGAACGTAGCTTCTCTCTCTCTCTCTGAATTCACTGATCTCTACTATTACTGTTTTTGCTCTGCTGTTTGTTTACTACTGTTGTAAGCCTGCACTGTGTATTGACCTCTGGACCGGTAAGAAGACTTTGTAGTTTGGATTACTCCTTGGACTGTTGCTATTGTTTATGACCTGGACTGTTTATTTTTGACTGTGCATTTTTGTTTTTACACCACCCTCAAAGTAAAATACTTTTTGCTTTTACAACTCAGTGTACTCCTGTGTGTGACTCTTACTGCTCTCAGTACCCTTCCTTGTCTGTGCAACTCTTTGGTAGCACAAGGAGACCTCTGCACAACAAACTCCTTAACAGGAAGGCCTGGAGGAACGTTGTCCATAGGGTCGCGATGGGTCAGACACGACTTCACAGCTAACAAAAACAACAAATCTAGAGAAAAGAAGGACTGGGGACGACATGATAGCAGTATTCCAGTATTTGAGAGGTTTGCCACAAAGAGGAGGAGGTCCATTTATTTTCCAAAGCACCTGAAGGCAGGACAAGAAGCAGTGGATGGACACTAATCATGAAGAAAAGCAACCTGGAATTAAGGAGAAATTTTCTGACAGTGAGAACAATTACCGGTAACCAGTGGAACAGCTTGTCTTCAGACAACGTAGGTGCTTCATCACTCGAGGTTTTTAAGAAGAGACTGGACAGCCACTTCTCTGAACGATATAAGTTCTCCTGCTTGAACAGTGGGCTGGACTACAAGACCTCCAACTCTATTATGAATGAATGAATGAATGAATGTTCAGAAAGATACCAGAATTCTCTCTTTCTTCTGTGATTTTATTGATCAGATGCTCCAGACCTTCTTTTGTTTCTGAGAGAAACCATCAGCATAATTAAAGATATTTGATGTTTCTTCCACCAATCTTTACCTGATTCGTTGTATGTCCTCCAGCAGCCAGGATGTGGGATCAGAAAGAGTGAGACAACTCAGACTGTGTTACAAGCCGTCTAAACCAATCTATCATATAGTATGTCAGGGGTGGGGAACTATGGCCCCTTTATGGTGTCAACGCTGCTAACATCGAATGTTATTGCTTGACAAGAGATGAAGAAGTAGCCATTTCATATGTTAAACTTGTGTATTTCTTTAAAAGATTTAGTTTAAGGTTGGGAGGGGGAATGAGTAGGATTGCACCTTCAAGGCCATCTCTCTAACTAAAGAAGATAAGGCCTTGGCGGGTTTTCTAACGGAAGGGAAATTGATTCTTTAAATTAATTGGAGAATATGATTAATGACAAAATTAGAAAGGTGGAGAATTGTGTTTTAATATAGTGTGCAAGGGGCGGAGATTTCAGATTCCTTCGAGCAAGCATTTGCAGGTGTATTAGGCTAATAAAGGACGTTTAAGGTAAACAATGCCTCAGGGTCACTTGAAAAGCCCATACATCGGAAACTTGACATATGGCTTGTGGGCTTCAACTCCCAGAATTCCTGAGCCAGCAGGAATCCCACACAATATACAGTATCTAGAGTTTTCATCCCCTCCTTTGTTACTACAATCATGGGGTGCCTTGTGTTTATTTTCAATTTCTCTTGGCAGTGTCATGAGGCTTCTTTTAGGATGGAAGTGATGGCAGGTACTATCGCTGTGTTGTGATTCTACTTCCATACATTTTCTTACAATTCACTTGTTAGCCCCAATTTCCTTATCTGAAAAGTTGGGAGCGCGCTCCTAGTGCATTGGGAGTCAGGGAAGCCAGAGGAGCTGTGGGTTATAAGGGGGAAAGATTGTGCTCTGAAAACTTCCTGACAGTTAGAACAATTAACCAGTGGAACAACCTGCCTCCAGAAGCGGTGAATGCTCCAACACTGGAGGTTTTTAAGAAGAGACTGGACAGCCATTTGCCTGAAATGGTATAAGGTTTCCTGCCTGAGCAGGGGGTTGGACTAGATGACCTCCAAGGTCCCTTTCAACTTTATTATTATTATTATTATTATTATTATTATTATTATTATTATTATTATTATTATTATTATTATTATTATTATTATTATTATTAATAATAATAATCATAATCATAATAATAATAATAATAATAATAATAATAAAAAGCTGGACATTTTACAGACTACCTGGTTGCATTCATAATGACACCAACAGGTAAAATGTCCAACTTAAAAGAGACCTGGGAAAATTTGCCCAAATAAGCTGATTTTGATGCAACATGGTCTCCTCCTCCTCCTCCTCCTCCTCCTCCTCCTCCTCCTCCCCTGAAACCAGGGCAAGAAGCAATGGATAAAAACTTATCAAGGAGACATTTCCTGACAACCAGCAATGCTCCTTCACTGAAAGTTTTCAAGAAGAAGCTTGATGGCCATTTGTCTGGGATGGTATAGGCCCGGTCTCCTGTTTGAGTAAGGGGTTGGACTAGAAAATCTCCAAAGTTATTTATTTATTTATTTTTATTTTAATTCCATTTATATCCCGCCCTTCTCCGAAGACTCAGGGCGGCTTACAAGCTTAGCAGTAGCCTTCATTCTATGTATATGCCTGCTTATTAGGGCTTTCACACACACCCCAAGCGGCATTATTACAAAATCAGCTTAATTGCCCCCAACAATCTGGGTCCTCATTTTACCTACCTCAGAAGGATGGAAGGCTGAGTCAACCTTGAGCCTGGTGGGATGCGAACCTGCACTAATTGCAGGCAGCTGGTGTTACTTAAGGAGGCATTAGCCCACTGCTCCACCAAGGCTCTTAAAGTTCCTTCTAACTCTGTTCTGTTACTCTATTATTTCTTCTCCTGCTTCCCCTTCTCCTCCTCCCCTCCCTCCCCTCCTCCTCCTCCTCCTCCCCCTTCCCCTTTTTTTCCAGTAGGTCAAAACTTTTCTTCAACTTTCTTTTGCGGTTCTATTTAAAAGTTGCTCAGAGAGGTTTCATTTCAGCTTCATTCTTTCTCCGCTAATCATACAGTATTCACGTTAATGAGACTTTTCTTAATTTATGATGCCTTGGGATCAGCAAAGCAAAAATTGAACAAAAATATGTTTTCCCATTGAGGGTGTTACACCATGTCGATTTTCATGGTTAGGTAGCTGTCTGCTAAAACCTTCAAATCCTCTTCTTGTGTGCTTGCTGTCAAGTCAAATGTCACTCAACCTGTATTTATTTGGTTCCTATTTTGAAGAATGCAACTCTCTGTTGAGACTCATTTTGCTCACTTTAATGAATAAGAATGGATCTTCATATCCTTCCTCTGACATTAAAATGATGGCCCATGATAATTTACATTTGCACTATAACTAACCATTCCTAATATTTCCCTACAATCCGCTGGGCCAAAACATTTATATTGAATGATGTCATATTTGAATCAAACTCCTTCCCCATATGAAAATGTAACAGTGAACTCCACCAGCTCAAAACCATTGGCAAATTTCATTGTCCTTCCCAAGTGTTTACGAGATTGCATTTCAAATAATGAATATACAAATGAAGAAAAACGAGGTTGTAAATTTGAGGGCGGGGAGAATATGATGGAGATTAGTGAGCTACCTGTAAAAGGTGCAGAAGAGGGCGATCAATGAAATTTGATCTTTTATTGCCAGAATGCGAACAGTGGACAAAACAGCCCAGCCTGTATGATTTTTCAAAATGACAGAATAATGAATCATCTTGAAACCTATTATTTAGGGCTAATGAATGTTTAGAGGGATTTGGCAATGGGAGAAGAATCAATTATGATAGCATTGAGATATGCTGGCCTGTTTCCGCTTTCCCAGAAACAAATAACCGATTGCAGTTTGCAAAGGTACAAATAAGCTAGCTTCCCTTGAGAAATGCAGGCCTTGCAGATAAAGCAGTCCCTGTAATTCATTGTTTTACTGCATGCAAATTATGTGGCAGCCCGAGGCAAAACGAATCTGCCTTTAGACTGAGCAATCAGCTTATGCAAACTCTGTAGAGTACTTGTGTAACCCTTGTTGAAGATTTCTCTGGCTTTGACCCAGCCTCTTGTCCTGCCTAATTTCTTATTTCCAAAGTAGGCATGTAGCATGAAAACATATAGGGTTTCCTGCCTGAGCAGTGGGTTGGACTAGAAGACCTCCAAGGTCCCTTCCAACTCTGCTATTCTATTCTATTCTATTCTATTCTATTCTATTCTATTCTATTCTATTCTATTCTATTCTATTCTATTCTATTCTATTCTATTCTATTCTATTCTATTCCATATTTTCTATTGTATTGTATTGTATTGTATTGTATTGTATTGTATTGTATTGAATTGTATTGAATTGTATTCTATTCTATTCTATTCTATTCTATTCTATTCTATTCTATTCTATTCTATTCTATTCTGTTCTGTTCTGTTCTATTCTATTCTATTCTATTCTATTCCATATTTTCTATTGTATTGTATTGTATTGTATTGTATTGTATTGTATTGTATTGAATTCTATTCTATTCTATTCTATTCTATTCTATTCTATTCTATTCTATTCTATTCTATTCTATTCTATATTTTCTATTGTATTGTATTGTATTGTATTGTATTGTATTGTATTCTATTCTATTCTATTCTATTCTATTCTATTCTATTCTATTCTATTCTATTCTATTCTATTCTATTCCATATTTTCTATTGTATTGTATTGTATTGTATTGTATTGTATTGTATTGTATTGTATTGTATTGTATTGTATTGTATTGAATTGTATTCTATTCTATTCTATTCTATTCTATTCTATTCTATTCTATTCTATTCTATTCTATTCTATTCTGTTCTGTTCTATTCTATTCTATTCTATTCTATTCCATATTTTCTATTGTATTGTATTGTATTGTATTGTATTGTATTGTATTGAATTGTATTCTATTCTATTCTATTCTATTCTATTCTATTCTATTCTATTCTATTCTATTCTATTCTATTCTATTCTATATTTTCTATTGTATTGTATTGTATTGTATTGTATTGTATTGTATTGTATTGTATTCTATTCTATTCTATTCTATTCTATTCTATTCTATTCTATTCTATTCTATTCTATTCCATATTTTCTATTGTATTGTATTGTATTGTATTGTATTGTATTGTATTGTATTCTATTCTATTCTATTCTATTCTATTCTATTCTATTCTATTCTATTCTATTCTATTCTACATTTCTATTCTATTCTACAATTCTATTCTATTCTATTCTATTCTATTCTATTCTATTCTATTCTATTCTATTCTATTCTATTCTATTCTATTCTATTCTATTCTATTCTATTCTATTCCTTTCCTAGAATTGTTTTGCTTTACCGTCTTCACTGCAAATGTCCTTGGTCTCCCAGGGCTCCTCCTATCTGCCCTAGAGATACAGGTACTCCTCGATTTAGGGCCACAAGAGAGCCCAAATTTTCTGTTGCTAAGCAAGACAGCTGTGAAGTTAATTTTGCCCTATTGTTCAGCCTTTCTTGCCACAGTTCTTAAGTGAATCCCTGCACTGGTTAAGTTAGTAATACAGTAACAAGAGTTTTCAAATGAATCTGGCTTCCTCATTTGATTTTGCAGTTCTCAGGTGAGTTTTGCCCCATTTTGCGACCTTTCTTGCCACGGTTGTTAAGCGAATCCCTACAGTTAACTTAGTAAGCTGGTTGTTAAGTGAATCTGGCTTCCCCATTGACTTTGCTTATCAGGGGGGGGTGTCACAAAATGGGATAGATAG
Organism: Vipera berus; assembly: GCF_964194415.1. Lineage (NCBI taxonomy): Eukaryota > Metazoa > Chordata > Lepidosauria > Squamata > Viperidae > Vipera > Vipera berus. Next base: position 6,962,231 of record NC_138206.1, read on the forward strand.
ATCACCTTTATTGTCATGTTTTTACTGTGGGTGCAATGGCGCCCATTAAAAATGACATTTGGTTGCTTGCTCTCAAAGTGTACACATATACAAACAACCCCCCTGGGACACTGCCACCGTCACAAACATGTGTCACTTTCCAAGCATCTGAGTTTTGTTCACCTGACCAGGGGGATGCTGCAAGTCTGAAAAACGATCGTCACGAGTCCCATTTTTTTCAGTGCCGTCGCAACTTTGAACGGTCACTAAACGAACCGTTGTAAGTCGAGGACTACCTGTGTTTTTACATCATAAAAATGATAGGTTGGCTTGGCAGACAGAGATTCCCAGTGTTCAAATGCAACCCAGTTAGGTGAGAGGATTCCTCATAAAAGACCCGGGTGTTGTTGGGAAAGAGGGAATTCAGAAGGAGAAAGGACAAAAGAGGATGAGACGGTGAGATACCCTGTTTTCCCCCAAATAAGCCCTAGCCTGATTTTTCAGGATGCTTGTAATATAAAGCCTTACCCCCAAAATAAGCCACAGTTAAGATTGTCAGCCGGACAGACACATTTAATACCGTATTTCTCCGAAAATAAGACCTAACTGGAAAATAAGCTCTAATGCGTCTTTTGGAGCAAAAATGAATATAAGACCTGGTCTTATTTATGGGGAAACACAGATAGTGTCACCCATGCCATGAATATGAATTTGGACAAACTCCTGGAGACAGTGGAGGACGGGATGGGGGAGGGGGGGCTGGCTGGCGTGCAATGGTCCACAGAGTTGCAAAAACCAGACACATCTTTGTGATGGAACAAGAGGAACAATCTGCCCAAGTAGTTCCATGGATTCTACCATTTAGAAAGTGACCCTTGTTCTACCCCTCTTCCACCAGGTTTTCATGGTTACAATAACACACACACACACACACACACAAACCTGTCCCAAGAACATGGGGCTGGAGGATAAATCATGTAAGGAACACTTGCTGGAATTGGGTATGTCTAGTCTAATGAAAAAGGGACACGGTGGCTCAGTGGGTTAGGACGCTGAGCTTGTCGATCGGAAGGTCAGCAGTTTGGCGGGTCGAATCCCAAGTGCCGCGTAGCAGAGTGAGCGCCTGTTACTCGTCCCAGCTTCTGCCAACCTAGCAGTTCGAAAGCACGTAAAAATGCAAGTAGAAAAATAGGGACCACTCCGGTGGGAAGGTAACAGCGTTCCGTGTGCCTTTGGCGTCTATTCATGCCAGCCACATGACCACGGAGACGTCCTCGGACAAGCGCTGGCTCTTTGGCTTTGAAACGGAGATGAGCATCGGCCCCTAGAGTTGGAAACAACTAGCACGCATGTGCGGGGGAACCTTTACCTTTACCTTTAGTCTAATGAAGAGAAGGACTAAGGGTGACATGATAGCAGTCTTCCAATATCTCAGGGGCTGCCCCAAAGAAGAGGGAGTCAAGCTATTCTCCAAAGCGCCTGAAGGCAGGACAAGAAGCAACAAATTCAAAACTAACCAAAGGAGAGAAGCAACCTAGAATTAAGGAGAAATTTCCTAACAGTGAGGATAATTAACCAGTGAAACTCCTTGGCTCCAGAAGCCGTGAATGCTCCAACACTGGAAGTTTTTAAGAAGAGGCTGGACAGCCATTTGTCTGAAATGGTACAGGGTTTTTTGCCTGAGCAGGGGGTTGGACTACATGACCTCCAAGGTCCCTTCCAACTCTTATGCTGCTAACATTCATAAGTATTGTAGCTTGATGTATCCCACTATTCTGATTAGAACTGCCATTGTTGATTTTTCAAGTCTCTCACAATCCCGGAGCATCTAAATATATAAACCATCTAAAGATTATGATATAACTTTTATTCATTAAACATGAAACTCAAATTGACTGGCACTAATGGTTGACACGGGCTGCTGCCAGTATCCTAGGTATCAACCAGGTATCTCCTTAAAATGTAAGATGTTCTGAGTAGTGCAGTTTTTTTGTAGCTTTGCTGGAGTTATTGCAGGAAGCTGCAATTTCTTGATGTATTTTGCAAAGGTTTTGGACATAGTTCCCAGTGCCCCGATGACAAATGGGTGTCACTGTTACACGTTTCACCCACAATCATGCAGTTTCAATGGCCAGGTTCCGGTATTTCGTAATTTTTTCCATTTCTTTTTCTTTGACTCTGGCATCTCCTGGTACAGCGATATCAATCAGCTGTACGCTTCGGTTCTCTACGACTGCGATATCTGGCGTGTTGTGTTCCAAATGGCGATCTGTCTGTATTCGGAAGTCCCACAAGATCTTCACCCTCTCATTCGCGACAACTTTTTCCACCCTATGTTCCCGCGACTTTTCGGACACAGGCAAGCCGTATTTTTAACACAATGCCCATCTAAACATATAAACCATCTAGAGATGATATATTTATATTTATTAAATTTTTATACCGCCCTTCTCCCGAAGGACTCAGGGCGGTGTACAGGGCAATAAATATTAAAAAACAGAGTACAAAAGTTAAAAAACAATTAAATAATTATGCCCGATATATACAATAATTAAAACCATGTTAAAAACCCAACCCCAAACCCATCAAACCAGGCCGGTGATGATGATGATGATAATGATGATGATGATGATGATGATAATGATGATGATGATGATGATGATGATGATGATGATGATTTTCCTCCCGTTAACCTCTTCACTCATTCCTAAAAAAACAGAAACAACACTTTGAGGTGGTGTTAAAAAGCTAGCCCTTTTTCATATAATCTCATCAGCTCCGTGACAACTAATTTAATAGCAGCGATGGGAGAGGAGATGTTAAAACCGAACCAGACTGGAAACAAAAGTCAACCCGAAAGCTTGTTGAAATCATTTTATTTGGAGAGGTGAAGAGGATGGAGCTGCATTCCGACTCACATCTTGAAACTCCAAACAAACTGGAAGCGACTGGGGCCCCCCATTATTCTCCGCTCTGTTTCTAATAAGCCTTTCAACAAAGATCTCTGCGGAAAGCCATCTCCGTGGTTATGAGCTGTGATGGGGCGGTTATGTTGGTTTGGGTTTTTCCCTTCTGCAAGGCAAGCAAAAATAGGAGTTTATGACACGTGGAGCCATAAGATCTGGAGCAAAACACGATCCCTATTCCTTTCTGTTTTGCCGAAATTAAGATAAGTGCAGGTAGTCCTCAACCTACGACCACCGCTGAGGCTAACAATTCCATTCCTGGGCGAGACAGTTGTTCAAGAGAGCTTTGATCCATTTCACCACCTTCCTTGCCGCAGTTGTCAAGTGTATCACTGCAATTGTTAAGTTAGTAACACAGTGGCTAAGTGAACCTGGTTGTCAAAAGGGGATCACATGATTCCCCCCCCCGGGAGACTGAAACTGTCATAAATGTGAGTCAGTTGTCAAGCGTCCGAATTTTGATCACATGACCACGGGGGGGAATGCTGCAACGGTCATAATTGTGAAAAACGGTCCTAATTCTCTTTTTTCCCAGTGCTGTTGTAGCTTTGAACGGTCAACTAAATCAATGGTTGTAAGTCGAGGACTACATGTATAAAACAAACCTTTCCCTGCCCCCCCCGCCCACAAATTTTCAGAAAATCCAATGCTTTGTCATGGGGGAAAATATGCATTCAGAGAGAGGGCAAAAATAATTGCCCTCGCTTTGAATTGACTTGATGACATCAAACCATAACCATAACCTGTTGATTTTTAAAAAAAATAATAATATCTTTACTGCAGTGCCTTCTGAGCTTGGTTTTTTTCTTGTAGATGTTTCATTCCCCAATTATACCCAACAAAGAATAGAATAGAATAGAATAGAATAGAATAGAATAGAATAGAATAGAATAGAATAGAATAGAATAGAATAGAATAGAATAGAATAGAATAGAATAGAATAGAATAGAATAGAATAGAATAGAATAGAAAATATGGAATGGAATGGAATGGAATGGAATGGAATAGAATAGAATAGAATAGAATAGAATAGAATAGAATAGAATAGAATAGAATAGAATAGAATAGAATAGAATAGAATAGAATAGAATAGAATAGAAAATATGGAATGGAATAAAATAGAAAGAATGGAATGGAATGGAATAGAATAGAATAGAATAGAATAGAATAGAATAGAATAGAATAGAATAGAATAGAATAGAATAGAATAGAATAGAATAGAATAGAATAGAATAGAATAGAATAGAATAGAATAGAATAGAATAAAATAGAATAGAAAATATGGAATGGAATGGAATGGAATGGAATGGAATAGAATAGAATAGAATAGAATAGAATAGAATAGAATAGAATAGAATAGAATAGAATAGAATAGAATAGAATAGAATAGAATAGAATAGAATAGAATAGAATAGAATAGAATAGAATAGAAAATATGGAATGGAATGGAATGGAATGGAATGGAATAGAATAGAATAGAATAGAATAGAATAGAATAGAATAGAATAGAATAGAATAGAATAGAATAGAATAGAATAGAATAGAATAGAATAGAATAGAATAGAATAGAGCTGGAAGGCATCTTAGAGATCTTCTAGTCCAGCCCCCTGCTCAAGTAGGAGAACCTATACTGTTTCAGACAAGTGACTGTCTAGTCTCTTCTTAAAAATCTCCAGCGATGGAGCGCCCACGATTTCTGGTGGCAAGCTGTTCCACTGGTTGATTGTCCTCACTGACAGGAAGTTTCTCCTTAGTTCCAGGTTGCTTCTCTCTTTGGTCAGTTTCTAAACGTTGTTTCTCGTCCTTCCATCTGGTGCTTTGGCGACAACCTGGCCCCCTCTGCCTTGTGGCAACCCCTCAGATACCAGAAGACTGCTATCATGTCTCCCCCATTTCTTCTTTTCTTTAGAATAGCCAGACCAAAATCCCGTAGCCGTTCTTCATATTGGAGTCTAAAACATATGAAAAACAGTTGCAGGAATCCAGTTTAATGAAGAGAAGGACTAGGGTTGATGTGATAGCAGTCTTCCAATATTTGAGGGGCTGCCCCAAAGAAGAGGGAGTCAAGCTATTCTCCAAAGCGCCCGAAGGCAGGACAAGAAGCAACGGATGGAAACTCATCAAGGAGAGAAGCAGCCTAGAACTAAGGAGAAACTTCCTGACAGCTAGAACAATTACCCAGTGGAACTGCTTGCCTCCAGAAGCTGTGAATGCTCCAACACTGGGGCTGCCACAAAGAAGAGGAGTTCAGATTACTTTCCTAAGCGCCTGAAGGAGGACAATAAGCAATGGATGGAAACTAGTCAAGGAGAGAAGCAACCTGGAACTAAGGAGAAATTTCCTGACAGTTAGAACAATTAGCCTGTGGAACCGCCTGCCTCCAGAAGTTGTGAATGCTCCAACACTGGAAGCTTTTAAGAAGTGACTGGACAGCCATTTGCCTGAAATGTTATAGGGTTTCCTGCCTGAGCAGGGGGTTGGACTAGATGACCTCCAAGGTTGCTTCCAACTCTGTTATTAGGTATCATTATTGCCATCTATCAACTGTGAGGGTAAAGATCATGTAATATAATTCAGAAGCCACCAGGCAAGTAGCATTTTAGATAATTTTATATAATTTAGCATTTTTTAAACAAAATCCTTTTTGCTTCCTATCTAGCTGCAGACGATTTCTTCCAACTTTGATTATAATTATTGTTATATACTGCTGATCAGAGGGGTTTTTTCCCCCTTCTATGCTTACACACATTGTAACCCAGCATGTATTTAGAAATTGAAGCTTGTTATATAAACAAGGCTCTTGACTGAAAGATTTTCCTTGGGAAAGTTGTTGAAAAAGAACATAATTGTTAGCTAAGGGGATTGGAGGAAGGTAACTGAAGCCAAAAATGCAACTCACAATTTTGATGATAATTCCAACCCCTGGAGTCTGGCTGATGAGTCAGAGGAAGGTGAGATAATGAAAACCATCATACAAATATGTTCTCCTCCCCCCCCACCCCCCACCCCCCATCTATTTCTTTCTCAGAGGTTGTGGCATTTCTTTAAAATTCCATTTGCTCATCTGGGTTGACTTTGATCAATTGTTGTTCCATGGCAGATGGTTTAGATCAGGGGTCTCCAACCTTGGCCCCTTCGTGACTTGTGGACTTCAGCTCCCAGAATTCTTCAGCCAGGCACCCCGAGGCTGCTGAAAACCCCAATCAGCTGGAGCCATGCACACTGATCAGTGGTGGGATTCAAACATGTGAACAACTGGTTCTCTGTGTGGATGCCACTTCCACACAATGGGCCTGGGAAACAAAAAATTAGCTATTGGTTCTGCCGAAGTGGTGCAGACCGGCTGAATCCCACCACTCTATCTATCTATCTATCTATCTATCTATCTATCTATCTATCTATCTATCTATCTATCTATCTATCTATCTATCTATCTATCTATCTATCTATCCATCCATCCATCCATCCATCCATCCATCCATCCATCCAGTGGTGGGATTCAAATATGTGCACAACTGGTTTTCTGTGTGGATGCCACTTCCAGAAGTCTGTTCTGGGCCTGGGCAACAAAAAATTAGCTACCGGTTCTGCTGAACTGGTGCAAACTGGCTGAATTCCACCACTGACGCCGATCCCGGGGCCTCAGCAGAGCGCCAACAACACCATAGCACCAGCTGAATCTCCCCCAGGCCTCTCTGGCATTGCCATCGCTTCAGCTCACAGACACACCTTGCTACTTACTCAGTCATCTCATCCTACTAGTCTGCTTGCGGGCCAGATCTAAACACATCATGGGCTGGATCTGGCCCGTGGGCTTTTGAGTTTGACATGCCTGCCCTAGGAGTATTTATTAAAGTTGAATACTGCTGAACACGGAATGTGTTCTGATAGTTTACAACACAACATAAAACACAGAATTAAAAATTGACCAACAAAGAACTGCTTCAATCAATAAAAAGAATAAAATGACCAGGAACAAATCAAGGTGCTGGCCATCACCTTTAAAGTCCTACATTGCATAGGTCCAAGTTATTTGTGGGAATGCATCTCCTTGAGGTTATCTGCTTGATCTATCAGATCTGATGAAGTGGACATTGTCCAGTCCTTCTGTTATGTACTGGGCTTTTGGAATATCACCACGTGAATTGCTGGAGAACTAACGCAGTGTTTTTCAACCACTGTTCCGCGGCACACTAGTGTGCCGCGAGATGTTGCCTGGTGTGCCGTGGGAAAAATTGAAAAGTAATTATAAAATACTTTCTTTGTGTTTATTTGATTCCTATTCAAGAGAATTACTTTATATATAGTCAATATAGGCACAGAGTTAAATTTTTTAACATTTTCTAATGGTGGAGTGCCTCGTGATTTTTTTCATGAAACAAGTGTGCCTTTGCCCAAAAAAGGTTGAAAAACACTGAACTAACGGTTCTCCATCAACCCAGACAGGACGTCTCCGGTCCTGCCATTGGTCAACTTTGGGCCGCAAGTATAGCTTCAATCCGATTGGTTAATACTATAGGGCCTGGCTATATATTGAAGCAGGGTGACTCCAATCTCTCAGTACAGTTTCTGCTTAAATAAAGTATGAGTTTGTCTGTACTCATCTGCCTGTTCTCGTTCCTGCTCATCAGAGCCCACGACATAATGCCTTCCCTAAAATGTTGCCATCTTGCAGGGACCAAAGTGTTTTTTCAAAAGGCAACTGGACTTTCTATTTCCTTGAAGATGTTTCGCTTCTCATCCAAGAAGCTTCTTTAATTCGGAACCGAAGAAGCTTCTTGGATGAGAAGCAAAATAATTTCTAGGGACAAAAAAAAAAAAAAGAATGTCCAGTCGCCTTTTGAAAAAGCATCTTTGGGACAACCATGACTTGGATGACCAAGAGACTCCGTAAACATCTAATGGGACCTAGGAAGTGTGTCTTTTCTTTTTGTGCAGCAACCTCTGCTCTGCAGAACGTTCTTCTCATGAGATCCAGCAAGCCCCCCATCCTGTTTGCCTTCCAGGAGACCACCAGAAGTTAAGATATAAAGCTCACCTATGTTTAAAGAATGAAGACAAGTATTATACCCAGCTGTCTTGAAGGAAGGCTGAGTGGCAGGAGTTTTTCATTATCCATTTTTTGCAGCTTTCTTATATCGCAGTACAGCACCTCAGCCACCAATCATATGATGTAGGACTGGCTAAAGCAAATCTGGAGTGATAACAGAAGCCCAGGCCTGGATTTTCACCAAGCAAAAAGAATCTCCAAAAAGAATACCATTATTTGAAGAAATGTTGGGGAAAAGAGGGAGGGAGGGAGGGAGGGAGGGAAGATGGGATAGAAAAGGGAGTGAGTGAGAGGGAGGGAGGATAGAAAAGGGAGGGAGTGGGAGGGAGGGAGGATAGAAAAGGGAGGGAGGGAGGGAGGGAGGGAGGGAGGGAGGAAGGAAGGAAGGAAGGAAGGAAGGAAGGAAGGAAGGGAGAGTGAGAGGGAGGGAGGGAGGGAGGGAAGAAGGAAGGAAGGATAGAAAAGGGAGGGAGTGGGAGGGAGGGAGGGAGGATAGAAAAGGGAGAGAGGGAGGGAGGAAGGAAGGAAGGGAGAGGGAGAGGGAGGGAGGGAGGGAAGAAGGAAGGATAGAAAAGGGAGGGAGTGGGAGGGAGGGAGGATAGAAAAGGGAGGGAGGGAGGAATGAAGGAAGGGAGAGGGAGTGAGGGAGGGAAGAAGGAAGGAAGGATAGAAAAGGGAGGGAGTGGGAGGGAGGGAGGGAGGGAGGATAGAAAAGGGAGGGAAGGAAGGAGGGAGGGAGGAAGAAAGGAAGGAAGGAAAAGGAAGGGAGAGATGGAGAAGGAGAGGGAGGGAGGGAAGAAGGAAGGAAGGATAGAAAAGGGAGGGAGGGAGGGAGGGAGGATAGAAAAGGGAGGGAAGGAAGGAGGGAGGAAGGAAGGAAGGAAGGAAAGAAAGGAGAGAGGGAGAGAGAGGGAGAGGGAGGTAAGGATAGAAAAGTGAGGGAGGGAGGGAGGAAGGAAAGAAGGAAGGAAGGATAGAAAAGGGAGGGAATGGGAGGGAGGGAGGATAGAAAAGGGAGGGAATGGGAGGGAGGGAGGATAGAAAAGGGAGGGAGGAAGGAAGGAAGGAAGGGAGGGAGGGAGAGGGAGGGAGAGGGAGGGAGGGAGGGAGAGAGGGAGGAGCTTGCACCAAAAATGTTTACCAAGTTGCAATTTTTATAAGCCATTAAGTGCATCTTTGGCAACTTTAAGTTGGGAATTCTAGGCACTGAACTCCACACATCTTAGTTGCCAAGTTGGAAAAACACGGATTGAAATCAAGGGAGGCAAGAGGACAGCAGTCTTGAGAAACACCTCTGTGGTACCTTAGAACTGGCCACTTGAAGGAATGTTCTCATGGCCAAGTCCATTGAATAAGTCCTCAACTTACGACCACAATTGAGCCCAAAATGTATGTTGTTAAGTGAGACATTTGTTAAGCGAGGTTTGCCCCATTTTACAACCTGTCTTGCTTCAGTTGTCAAATGCATCACTGCAGTTGTTAAGTTAGTAACGCGGTTGTTTACGAGAATCTGGTTTTTGCATCGACTTTGCTGGTCCTAAGTCACAAAATACGATCACATAACTCCGGGACACTGCAACCGTCATAAATGCGAGTTCAGTTGCCAAGCCTCTGAATTTTGATCATGTGATCACGGGGATGCTGCCACGGTTGTGTGAAAAACTATGAAAATCGATCCTGAGTCACCTTTTTCAGTGCCTTTCTAACTTAGAAGGGTCACTAAAATGATCCATTGTAAATGGAGACCTATTTGTACTTGTCTCCAACCAATCTTCTCCAATTGAAACACTGCCACCGTCCCCATTAATGAAGGCAGCGGACATTAAGAGGAGAGACAAGATGGCGAATTATTGTTGGGAAACGGAAGCGTTGCTGAACGAAACCTCCGGCGGAATTCATGGTATATTTCTTAAATTTAATTAAAACCTCTCCTCTTTCAGACGAGGATGTTAAAGAGTGTTATGTTTTGAGCTCCAGAGACAGCCATTTTGTGAGCCCAATGACTTTGTAAGCTAATACAAATTAGAATACACAGGAGGAAAACTAGCCAGAAAAAAGGAAGAAAAAAATTGCAAAGCTATTTCATTCATCCTTTTAAAGCCTCGTTGTCTGTTCCTGTTCTTTTTTCTTTCTTTCTTTCCCCTTTGGAGACAGCTTTTTGGATCATTTTATCATTCAGCTCAGAGCACTCAAAGGGGATTGGGGTTCCCCCCCGCCAAAGTGGGCCTATTCCAACCCCCAACCCACAAAAAAGGATCATGTCAGATTTCATAAACTTCTCTATGGAAAAAGAAAATAAAATCTTGAATTTCTATGAAATGAAATAGGCTGTTTCCCCTATGTAAAGGGGAAAGTCCGTAAGTCTTAAAGATTATTCCAATTGTAATTTTAAACAAGGCATCTCACATGGACCATAAATTCAAAGAATTATATTTCGAGGGCTTATGAATTCTAAAAGAATTATATTTCGAGGGCTTATGAATTCTATCAAGGTATATTTTTTTAAGTAAGGTAGAACTGTAATATATAGACATACGGTCCGGCTTGTGCATATTCCACAGCTAAGCAAATAATGTAATCATTACATTAATATAATAAAATCATATAACACTGGATGGTTTTTCATCACATGAAGAAGGGAGACTAAGAAAGAAATTTGTGAAACTTTTGATCCCCAGAGAAAATACAGAATAGGTAGTCCTTGACTTACATCCATTCATTTAGTAACCGTTTGAAGATACAACAGCACTGGGGGAAAAAAGTGATTTATGACAGATTTGTGCACTTACAACCCTCATAGTATCCCCATGGTCACATGATCAAAATTTGGGCTCTTGGCTGTCCTTCAGGAAGTGAACTGTATCCAACCATATCACAAAAAAGATGTTGAGAGTTTGGAAAAAGTTCAGAGAAGGCCTGGAGACTAAAACATACAAAGAACGGCTGCAGGACTTGGGTTTGGCTAGTTTAAAGAAAAGAAGAAACAGGGGAGACATGATAGCAGAATTCCAGTATCTGAGGGGCTGCCCCAAAGATGAGGGGGTCAAACTATTCTCCAAAGCACCAGAGGGAAGGACGGGAAACAATGGTTGGAAACTGACCAAAGAGAGAAGCAACCTGGAATTAAGGAGAAACCTCCTGACAGTGAGGACAATCAACCAGTGGAACAGCTTCCCTCCAGAAATAGTGGGCGCTCCATCACTGGAGATTTTCAAGAAGAGGCTAGACAGTCATTTGTCTGAGATGGTATAGGTTCTCCTGCTTGAGTAGGGGGCTGGACTATAGAAGACCTTCCAGGTCCCATTCTATTCTATTCTATTCTATTCTATTCTATTCTATTCTATTCTATTCTATTCTATTCTATTCTATTCTATTCTATTCTATTCTATTCTATTCTATTCTATTCTATTCTATTCTATTCTATTCTATTCTATTCTATTCTATTCCATTCCATTCCATTCCATTCCATTCCATTCCATTCGATCTTCTATTCTATTCTATTCTATTCTATTCTATTCTATTCTATTCTATTCTATTCTATTCTATTCTATTCTATTCTATTCTATTCTATTCTCTGTTCTGTTCCGTTCCGTTCCGTTCCGTTCCGTCCCGTCCCGTCCCCTTCCCTTCCCTTCCCTTCCCTTCCCTTCCCTTCCCTTCCCTTCCCTTCCCTTCCCTTCCGTTCTGTTCTATTCTATTCACTGGGGTATCTCCAAAAGACAGTAAGCAAGATTTTTCTTCTTCTTTTAATTACTTTTCTGGCTGTTGTGGTAAATATAATGTCCCAGACAACTGTGGCCTTGAAGCATTGCCTGCAAGATTTCTCTTTTCTAGTATTGTCCAGGAGAAGCATGACATTAATAGCACATTTTTGTCATCTATCTTTCCTATTATCATCTGCCCTTCATTGACCATAGAGAAGATGCTAGAAGCTTGCTCTTCTCTGCCCAATTTTCCAGGGTCTCAACATCTTTTGTGTACTGTGGTGACCAGAACTGGATGCAATATTCCAAGTGGGGTCTCACTGATCCAGTGCAAAAATGGTGCTAACACTTCTACACGACGTTAATGCTATCCCTCTTTTGATGCAGCCTAGGATTGCATTGGCTTTTTTGGAAGCTGCAGCACACTGCTGGCTCATACTTGAGTTGGTGATCCACTAGGACACCTAGATCCCTCTCACAGTAACTAGAGGTAGTCCTCAGCTTACAACGGTTCACTTAGTAAGCGTTCAAAATTACAACGGCACTGGAAAAAAGTGACCTATGACCATTTTGCATGCTTACGACCTTTGCAGCATCCCCGTGGCCATGCGATCAGAATTCAAACGCTTGGCAACTGGTCCATATTTATGACCATTGTTGTGTCCCAAGGTCACGCGATCTGCTTTTGCGAACTTCTGACAAGCAAAGTCAATGGGGAAGCCAGATTCACTTAACAACCGGGCCACTAACTTATCAACTGCAAGCGACGGGCTGGCGTGCACGTGCACGAACACAGCTCAACTTGCACAAGTCAAGCTGCACACATGTGCCAGCCCACCAGTGTCACAAGTTCAGTTGTGTGCGGTGTCCCTGCACACCGGTCCTCTGCTCAGGCAACTCGGTTCCCACCTAGCAGCCAAGGTTGGGGGGACTGCTGCCTTAGACCTTTGCTTCTCCATCTACAAAAGGACCCAGTGTTGAAATTGTTGTTGTTTTTGTTAGTTGCGAAGTCATGTCCGACCCATTGCGACCTCATGGACAATGTTCCTCCAGGCCTTCCTGTCCTCTAACATCTTCTGGAGTCCATTTAGGCTCACGCCTACTGCTTCAGTGACTCCATCCAGCCACCTCATTCTCTGTCATCCCCTTCTTCTCTTGCCCTCAACCTTTCCCAGCATTAGGCTCTTCTCCAGTGAGTCCTTCCTTCTCATTAGGTGGCCAAGGTATTTGAGTTTCAACTTCAGGATCTGGCCTTCTAAAGAGCAGTCAGGGTGGATCTTCTCTAGGACTGACCGGTTTAATCGCCTTGCAGTCCAAGGGACTCACAGGAGTCTTCTCCAGCACGATAGTTCAAAGGCCTCGATTCTTTGGCGCTCAGCCTTTCTTATGGTCCAACTTTCATTGCCATACATTGCAACTGGGAAGACCATGGCCTTGACTATATGCACATTTGTTGAAATAATGTATTCCATATCCCTGTATCTGGAGGAATGACAGAACGAAGAGAATCGACTTTGCTGTCAACCACTCTCTCATTCCTTTTCTCTCTGCTCTTCTGCTGAGGATGCTGGAAAATGTCACGCAAACTGTATGGAGCAAACCAGGAATTTGATAGCTTCCTTAAAGGAGGATTTGTGTTTCAAGTAGTTGCCTTTCAAAACGGATCAGCTGCTGACAATGGTAAGGCGATAGTAGAAATCGGAAACCAAATATGTAAGAAGGGATGCTGTGATTTGAAATACATCTCCGCGGTTAGATACCTGAAGTTTGGATTCAGTGGTACAATAGTGCTAAATAAATTACAGATAAATTTAGAGGTAAGGTAAGAATCCTAGAGAGAGAATACAATAGCATCTTATATCTTCTAACAAGCTAATCCTGCCGAGAAATAAGAAATGGATGCCCACGGGTTGCTGGAGGAGCCAGAGATGAAATTTTGCAGATAGCCCTCGACTTACGACACAATTGAGCCCAACATTTCTGTTGCTAAGCGAGACAGTTGCTAATAGACTCCCCCCCCTTTTTACAACTTTGCCGAGTTGTTAAGTTAATCACTGTAGTTATTAGAACAATTAACAGTGGAACAACCTGCCTCCAGAAGCTGTGGATTCTCCAACACTGGAAGTTTTTAAGAAGAGACTGGACAGCCGTTTGTCTGAAATGGTGTAGGGTTTCCTGCCTGAGCAGGGGGTTGGACTAGATGACCTCCATGGTCCCTTCCAACTTTATTATTATTATTATAACATGGCTGTTAAGTGAATCTGGCTACCTCATTGACTTCGCTTGTCAGATGATCACAAAAGGGGAATCACAGGACCCCAGGACACCATGACTGTCATAATACCAAGCATCAGAATTTTGATCACATGACCAAAATGTGATGGAGATGCTGCAAAGGTTGTAACTGTGAAAATCGATCGTAAGTCATTTTCGCCCAGTGCCGTTGTAATTTTGAACGGGTCACTAAACGAATTGTCCTAAATCAAGGACTACTAGATTTTTATCCAAGCCTAGATTGTTATCCAAATCTAGATTACTAGATTTTTATCCAAGCCTCCAAAGTTCAAAATAAGGAACATCTGGACACAGAGTTTGGGACCTTCCAGATGTACCACAGAATTTCCATTGCTATGCAAGGTAGTGCTTAAGTGGTTCGCACCTAATTTTATGACCTTTTTTGTTGTTGCAGGTGTTAAACAGGATTATTGTTGTGAAGAAAAAGGGAAGGAGGGAAGACAACATTTTGAGCTCCTGGCTGCAAAGAAGATAAACAAACAAAAAAAATCTAAGAAATAAACATGGTTCTCTTTCAGGTTCATCCCTTGCTCAGATTTTGTTTTCTTGTGTTTATCTCAAAGGTAGCGCACAGTATGACACCCATTTTAAGGGGAAAGCACATGAAAGTGTGTGCTTCCTAGCTCCAATTGTGTACGTAAACAAGTGGTCATTGTAGCTAGTAAAACAAAAACAAATAGAGCTTTTCCAAGTTGCGTGCCGCACAGTATGACTCAATTCATATGAAAGTCCTATTTATTTAGCCTTTATTTCAGGAAATATAAATCCCAACACTCCAAGACAACAACATCAGAGAGGTCAAAACAAGCCCTCTTGCAAAGTGATGCTTCTAAACCAGGGGTCTTCAGACTTGGCCCTTTTATGACTTGTGGACTCCAACTCCCAGAATTCCTCAGCCTGGCTGAGGAATTCTGGGAGTTGAAGTCCACAAGTCATAAAAGGGCCAAGTTTGAAGACCCCTGTTCTAAACCCAAGGTGCCATTTTCTCCAAAATGTGAAAAAACTGACAACATGCAAGAAGCTGTGCTTCTCCAGCCTTTTTCTCCTAGAGCATGGGGACTTCAAACTTGGCCCTTTTATGACTTGTAGACTTCAAGTCCCAGAATTCCTCAGCCAGGGCCAAGTTTGAAGACCCCTGTCCTAAAGTTCATCCATCAGTGCAACTCAGGTCAATTCTGGGGTGGAATATAAATTAAAGGATGTAAATAATATATTTTCTCTAAGACTTTATCTTCAGAATACCAAGGTAGGTAAAAGTGAGGCCATCCACATCTTGCCAAATCTGTGTGATATTTTTCATTTATTTGTACTCTGCCTTAATTACATTTACAAATAACTCAAGGTGGTGACCATGTTCAACACTTCTTCCTTTTCCTACCCAACAACAAACATGTGAGGTATGTTGGGTTGAGTGAGAATGACTGGTCCAAGGTCAACCAGCTGGCTTTCATGCCTAAGGCAGGACTAGAACTCACATGCTCCTGGTGCTTGGTCTAAAGTCATCTAGTTGGCTTTCTTGCCTAAGGAAGGACTAGAACTCACCGTCTCCTGGTGATTGGCCCAAAGTCACCTAACTGGCTTTCATGCCTAAGGTGGGACTAGACCTCCCAGTCTCCCTTGATTAGTTCAAAGCAACCCAGATAACTTTCATGTCTAAGGCAGGACTAGAACTCACATGCTCCTGGTGATTGGCTTAAAGTCATCCAGCTGGCTTTCATGCCCAAGACGGGACTAGAACTCACATGCTCCTGATGATTCGCTCAATCAACCTGCTGGCTTTCATGCGTAAGGCGGGATTAGAACTCACATGCTCCTGATGATTCGCCCAATCAACCAGCTGGCTTTCATGCCTAAGGCGGGACTAGAACTCACATGCTCCTGATGATTCGCCCAATCAACCAGCTGGCTTTCACGCCTAAGGCGGGACTCGAACTCTAAGTCTCCCACTTCCTAGCCTGATGCTTTAACCACTAGACTAGACGAAACTGACTAGACCAAATTAGTCCTGATTGATTATAAAATCCCATTCCATTTTTTTAATTGGAAACTGAACCAGCATGAAACAGTATTTTTGTGTCTCTTGCTAAGTAAACTTGCATCAATTTGCATGTTAAGGGGGCTGTATTTTTGAGGGGGAAGAAAAGTGGGGGAGGGATCTGGGTGCTGAAAGCAGTAGCAAACATTAAGCCTGATCAGAATTTCATTAAGTTACTTCACAGCTCATCTTCCACAAGCTCAAGTGTTTCAATAGAATAGATTAGTTTTTGAAAGCAAAGGTTGCTGCGCAGTTCCTTGGTGTGAATTTTTAATAGCTTCAAAATAAAACTCCAAAATAGGAAATAATGATGGATGGGATAGTAATGTTTTATATTAACCAAATAATTCTATACTAAAAGATGATGAATTATTATATAATAGCTAAATAATTACATTGGATCTCATACTTGGTTGAGAGACTACCAAGGAAACTGGGCAGGACAAGAAGCAACGGATGGAAACTCGTCAAGGAGAGAAGCAACCAAGAACTAAGGCAGAGGTAGGCAACCTTGGCTCTTTTATGACTCATGGACTTCAACTCCCAGAATTCCTGAGCCAGCCCTGCTGAGGGGAACAGGAGAGGCTTCCAAGCTGAGCCATGCTACCTCAGGAATTCTGGGAGTTGAAGTCCACAAGTCATGAAGGGGCCATAGTTCCCCCATGCTGGCTCAGGAATTCTGGGAGTTGAAGTCCACGAGTCATGAAGGGGCCTTAGTTTCCCCATGCTGGCTGAGGAAGCAACTCATCCAGGAGAGAAGCAACCTGGAACTAAGGAGAAACTTCCTGACAGTGAGAACAATTAATCAGTGGAACAACCTGCCTCCAGAAGCTGTGAATGCTCCAACACTGGACATTTTTAAGAAGAGATTGGACAGTCATTTGTCAAAACCTCACAAGGTTTTTTTAAGAAGGGACTGGACAACCAAGTGGTTCAGTTAGAGTGGCAATGGGGGCACTTTTGGGAGACTTAAAAGAACAGGCTAAGGATAGATTGCCGTGGAGATAAATCCATCTATGGACTTCTGGAAGACGAAATAGCAGACCAAAGACAGTTCCACAAAAAGTGGGTGTCATGGTTCCGATAAATGAGGCAGTTAAAACAAAATGCAGGCATTGTTTACCTAAAAAGTCTTAATAATGAAACAAAACATTGGTGCTCATGAAGGGATCTGAAATCTGAAATCTCCTCCCCCCCAAACCCATTGTAACATACAAAATTCCCACCCTTATCTACACGTCACCAATCACATTATCCAATTAGTTTTACATATGAAGTTTCACTTCCCATTCTGTACGCAGGCTTTTCTTATCTTCTCAAAACATCCGGTTGACGTTCCCCCTCCCCCCCAGGGATTCAAAGCGAAACAGTTAAAGTAACAGGCTGTGTCTTATATTGTCAGTGCAAAACATGTCAATGTTTGCAGCATTGACAGTGGAGCTGACAACTGCAGCAAAATGAAGAGTCAAGCAAGTAGCAATAGCAGTAGGGCTTAGATTTATATTCCACTCCATAGTGCTTTACGGCATATTTCCCCCCTTCCCCAATAATCAGACTTGAGCGGTGGGCCCTATCCAACAACGTGAAATATAATGTGGAGAAAAGCAAGGTTTTACACGTAGGCAGGAAAATCCAAAGGTGCAAGTACAGATTAGGAAAAGTAAACGTAAAGGTAAAGGTTCCCCCGCACGTGCGTGCTAGTCGTTTCCAACTCAAGGGGCCGGTGCTCATCTCCGTTTCAAAGCCAAAGAGCCAGCACTTGTCCGAGGACGTCTCCGTGGTCATGTGGCCGGCATGACTAGATGCCAGAGGCGCACGGAACGCTGTTACCTTCTCACCGGAGTGGTCCCTATTTTTCTACTTGCATTTTTACGTGCTTTCGAACTGCTAGGTTGGCAGAAGCTGGGACGAGTAACAGGCGCTCACTCTGTTACGCGGCACTCGGGATTCGACCCGCCAAACTGCCGACCTTCTGATCGACAAGCTCAGCGTCCTAACCCACTGAGCCACCGCGTCCCTCTACAGATTAGGCAAAGCCAGGCTCAAAAACAGTAACAGGGACCTTGAAATCCTAGTGGACGATCACTTGACTATGAGCCAGCAGTGTGCAGCAGCAGCCAAAAGAGCAAATACAATCTTTGGTTGTATAAACAGGAGGCATAGAATCAAAATCACCTGAAGTATCAGTACCATTTTATAAATACTTAATAAGGCCACACCTGGAATGCTGCACCCAGTTTTGGTCACCACAGTACAAAAAAGATGTTTGAGACTTTGGAAAAAATTCCAAAGAAGAGCAACTAAGATAATCAAAGGCCTGGAGACTAAAACATATGAAGAATGGTTGCAGGAATTGGTTACGGCTACTCTAAAGAAAAGAAGGACTAGAGGGGACATGATAGCAGTATTCTGGTATTTGAGGGGCTGCCACAAAGATAAGGGGTTCAACTTATTTGCCAAAGCACCAGAAGGCAGGACGAGAAACAATGGATGGAAACTAATCAAAGAGAGAAGCAACCTGGAGTTAAGGAGAAACAGCTTTGCCTTCAGAAGTTGTGGGTGCTTCATCACTGGAGGCTTTCAAGAAGAGGCTGGACAGTCACTTGTCTGACATGGTACTATAGAGCAGAGGTCTTCAAACTCGGCCCTTTTATGACTCATGGACTTCAACTCCCAGAATTTCTCAGCCAGGCATGCTGGCTGAGGAATTCTGGGAGTTGAAGTCCATGAGTCATAAAAGGGCCGAGTTTGAAGACCCCTGCTATAGAGTCTCTTGCTTGAGCAGGGGGTTGGACTAGAAGACCTCCAGGGTCTCTTCCACCTCTATTCTGATTCTTCTAATCTGGCTCTTCATTTTACCGAAGGATAGAAGGCTGAGAAATGAGCTAGTCAGGATCGAACTGCTGGCTGTGGGCAGAGTTTGCCTGCAATACTGCATTTTAACCGCTGCAGCACCACGGATCTTTGATCTCTGGACAAGGAGAGGCTTGAGATCACCTACAAGAACTCCAGACAGCTGCTTCTATTGGATTTAGAGCTATGGGTTAAAGCATGCAGAAATAGTTAACAAAACCCAGCTGCAAATATTTTGTCAAACAAGGGCCAAAATTAAACTCCAAACCTTTGCTGCCTTCATTTTCTATCTCTTCTTTGGAAATTCACAGATATTTAAAACAAGCTGCCCTCTGGGGCAAAATCTTCCAAACTAGAAGCATCTTATTTCAGCTTCAGTTTTTTTTCTTTTTTTCTTTTAAAAAGTGATTAAATAAACGTATCAGATATAGAGGTCTGTAATTCATCTTGTCAGCCAAGGATGGGGTAATAATAGACGCTGCCTCATTTTCTCACCCAGCCCAGCCTAAAAGGAACATCTGGGATCTGAACCCATTTCAGAGATAAGGCAAAAAATAGAGTCAAACCTGTGCATATTGTTTATCATTCTGTAGACATAAAGGTGTTAAATATTTAACCTATGAGTCAGAAATATTACAGGTGGAAACACAAGGACAATGAAATACATTTTCCTTCCACGCTCCCTCAGTGAAGAAAAAAAGGGAAGCCATTTGCCAGCCAGATATCCTCATGGCACAGAAACACAGAAGGATGTGTTTATTTAGGATTTCTCACTATAATTAGCATTTCTGGGCTATTTCACTGGGACACAAGCAAAGCAATTAGCTCTGCCAATTAAGCCTTGTTAAATAACCCAACTCCGAAGGGAGGTGGCCTCCTCCTTCTCCTATTTTAGCCACTTTAAATAACGATTTGCTACTACACCTTTTCAATAGAGATTCCCAACTGGTGTATTCAGAAATACGTTAAAGGATGGCTCAGACATGCAGACAGGATGTCTTTTATAATTCTCCCTGGCCTGGCCTGCATCATTTCAAGCAGCAAGAACTTGAGGAAACAAAGACACTGAATCTTTGATTTCAATGCACGCAAAAATCTACAAGCATGCAAACACATAAAGAGTGTTTGGAGCGGGGGGGGGGGAGGAATCCTTGATGCTCTCTGAGCTTGGCTGTTTTCTTACAGACATCTCATTACCAAACTAGGTAATTTCATCCAGTTCAACCCATAATTTAACTCAGGGGTCTTCAAACTTGGCCCTTTTATGACTTGTGGACTTCAACTCCCAGAATTCCTCAGCTAGCGTGCCTAGCTGAGGAATTCTGGGAGTTGAAGTCCACAAGTCATAAAAGGACCAAGCTTGAAGACCCCTGATTTAACCCAAAGATTTAAATACCAAGGTGCTTTCTCAGTAATTTGATTTTAATAGTACCTCATTTATAGCATTATTAAGTGCACATTTCTCAAAAAAAGAAAAAGAAAAGGTGAGGAAAATGGTTCCATGTCTTATTGAGACAATTGGTCAGTTTTTGTCAGTTTTAAAGTGTGCAACCAGATCCAGAGAGACGTTTGACTTTCTTATGGCATGTTTTAGGATGCCACAAAAGCTTTAGGAGCCTGTGTGTCTTGAAGGTGCCATAAAACTCTTTCCAGTTAATGTGCATATTTAAGTATGTTTTTCCTAAACCCATATTCTTTCAAAATATACCCTTCCGAAGGATTTTTCCTGTTCAAATGCATATTTTAAAAATGTATGAGGCAAGGACTCTGAAGAAAGATTAAGGGAGCAGGAAAGTGCTAATTCTGTACATTTTGTGATATAGATTACACCTAGGTGGGCATTATAAGCAACATGAGTTCTTAAGAGCCCCATTAGATCAGGAACATACCTATTATATTCTAATCACTTCAACCTATGCTAAATTGAATACCATCCTCTGAAGTTAAGGGAAGAGTTTACTGGAGGTTTTTATTCTTTTGAATTTCTCTGGAAGCGGTAGCTGGCTCTGAAAAACAAAAAGGGGGGGAAATTGAAATTTTCAACTGGGTGGAATCTCCCAGGACCTAAATAATAGACAATCTATTCCAGATTTCTAGGTGCAGTAAGTGGTGGCATTTGGTATTATTTTGTATCTCTGTAAGCCTTTAAAAATTTTTTCCTAGGCTTAATCTCCTGTTTGGATAGGTCTACAAATTGTTCCTCTGTTTAAGCTTTTTTTTAAAAAGGATAATCTTTGTTCTTTAAGCCTAAAACTCATCTGTAGTTTTCTTGGCTATTTAGGTTTCTTAATAAGTTGCAAATAGATAGATAGATAGATAGATAGATAGATAGATAGATAGATAGATAGATAGATAGATAGATAGATAGATAGATAGATAGATAGATAGATAGATAGATAGATGTGAGATGGATAAGTGAGATAGATAGATAGATAGATAGATAGATAGATAGATAGATAGATAGATAGATAGATAGATAGATAGATAGATAGATAGATAGATAGATAGATAGACAGACAGACAGACAGACAGACAGACAGACAGACAGACAGACAGACAGACAGACAGACAGACAGACATCATGTCCCTTGAGGTGAGATCTGCACCCATCTCGTTGGCCTTCTGAAATTTAAATTTAAATTTATTGTTTTAATTTTTATAGTGAATTTTAACAGGATGTTTGTAAGCTGCCAGGAGTTGCCTTTAGTGAGATGGGTGGCATACAAGTTTAATAAATGTAATAAAGTTTAATAAATAAATACAAAATAATTAACATTTATCTGAGGGAACTGAGAGTGTATCCACTTTGCCTGAATGTACCACGCAGGCAGGAAAAAACCTGAAAGACAGGAGATCCCTCAAATAACCAAGACTTATGCTAGGAGGAAGGTAGGTGGAGTCTGTTAATAAAAATCGTTCAAAGGTTATGAATGCACCATTGAAAGACTTGAAAGACCAGGTTAGAGGTAAGTGGGGTCTAGCCGTCAAAAATGACTTGATTGCACATAATTACAGAACACAGAATAATAGGTTGGAAGGGAGCTTGGAGGTTTTCCAGTTCAAATCCTGCTCTAGCAGAAGACCTTATACCATTTGAGACAAATGGCTGTCCCATTCTCTTCTTGAAAGCCTCCAGTGATGGAGCACCCACAACCTCTGAAGGCAAAGCTGTTCCACTGATTGATTGTTCTCACCATTAGGACATTTCTCTTTAGTTCTAGGTTGCTTCTCTCCTTGGTTCGTTTCCATTCTGCCCGTTGTTTCTCATCTTGCCTGTTGGTGTTTTGGAAAATAGTTTGATCCTCCTCCTCTTTGCAGGAGTCCCTCAAATCTTGGAACACTGCTAACATGTCTCCCCTAGTTCTTCTTTTCATTAGATCAATCAACCACTTCCATTAATCAATCAACCCATGTGATGAAGTGTTCCATGGGTGATAGAGCAGCATCTTGAAATGCAGTTTGTCTCTTAGCAATGACTTATGGAGGTAATGAGCAAGACCTGTTTTTGCTCACAGGGCTTGCATTTTGAACCAGTTGTAACTTCTGGGTGGTCTTCAAAGGCAGCCCAAAGGTGCATTTAATGAGATGAGTAAGGCCTGAGTGACCATTTGAGAGGCTCTCCAGTCACGAAAAGGGTGTAACTGGTGCTCTTAGCAACAAAGATGATCAGAGGACTGGAGACTAAACCATATAAACAACAGTTCCTGGGATTGGGTGGTCTAATTTAATAACAAGAAGGATGAGGGGTGATAAGATAGCAGCGTTCCAATATCTCAGGGGCTGCCCCAAAGAAGAGGGAGTCAAGCTATTCTCCAAAGCGCCTGAAGGCAGGACAAGAAGCCACGGATGGAAACTAATCAAGGAAAGAAACAACCTAAAACTAAGGAGAAATTTCCTAACAGTCAAAACAATTAACCAGTGGAACAACCTGCCTCCAGAAGCTGTGAATGCTCCAACACTGGAAGTTTTTAAGATGAGTCTGGACAGCCACTTGTCTGAAATGGTGTAGGATTTCCTGCATGAGCAGGGGGTTGGGCTAGATGACCTCCAAGGTCCATTCCATTCCATTCCATTCCATTCCATTCCATTCCATTCCATTCTATTCTATTCTATTCTATTCTATTCTATTCTATTCTATTCTATTCTATTCTATTATATTCTATTCTATTCTATTCTTCCATTCCTATTTATATTCTATTCCATTCTATTCCATTCCATTCCATATATTCTATTCTATTCTATTCTATTCTATTCTATTCTATTCTATTCTATTCTATTCTATTCTATTCTATTCTATTCTATTCTATTCTATTCCATTCCATTCCATTCCATTCCATTCCATTCCATTCCATTCCATTCTATTCTATTCTATTCTATTCTATTCTATTCTATTCTATTCTATTCTATTCTATTCTATTCTATTCTATTCTATTCTATTCTATTCTATTCTATTCTATTCTTCCATTCCTATTTATATTCTATTCCATTCTATTCCATTCCATTCCATATATTCTATTCTATTCTATTCTATTCTATTCTATTCTATTCTATTCTATTCTATTCTATTCTATTCTATTCTATTCTATTCTATTCTATTCTATTCTATTCTATTCTATTCTATTATTAATGGACATGCCCATGTCTAGGCCTGTCATTCTGTCCTGGTGCTATTACATGGATGCCATATTGAAAATTTGTCTGAAGTGACTGCAGAATCATCAACTATTCTTAATCTATGTTCAAAGTACAGGTAGCCCTTGATTTACAACAGTTTGTTTAGTGACCATTGGAAGTTACCACAGCACTGAAAAAAGTAACCTATGACCATTTTTCACACTTACAACCATTGTAGCATCCACATGGTCATGTGATCAAAATTCAGATGCTTGGCAACTGGCACGTACTTACGACGGTTGCAGCATCCCCGGGGTCTTGTGATCCCCTTTTGCCACTTTCTGACAAGCAAAGTCAACAGGCGAGCCAGATTGACTTAACAACCCTGTTACTAACTTAACAGCTGCAGTGATTCACTTAACGACATTGGCAACAATGTTCATAAAATGGTGCAAAACTCACTTATCAAATGTCTCACTTAACAACGGAAATTTTGGGGTCAATTTTGATAATAACAATAATAATAATAATAATAATAATAATAATAATAATAATAATAATAATAACAACAACAACAACAAAAACAACAACAACAACAACAAAGTTGGAAGGACCTTGGAGGTCATCTAGTCCAACCCCCTGCTCAGGCACGAAACCCTATACCATTTCAGACAAATGGCTGTCAAGTCAAGGACTACCTGTATATAGAGCACTTCTAGTCCATATGAGCCAGCTAAAATCTCTGGCTTCTTTTTTTTATTATTATTGTTTTTTTATTTTTTTATTTATTTTATTTATTTATTTATTTATTTATTTATTTATTTATTTATTTTTTTTATTTATGTAAAATAATAATAATAAAAAATCTCTGGCTTCTGATTGGACCCGTCTTTTAGCATTGCGCAACACGTGATGTGATTCTTTTTGGGTGCTTTGTTGTCCTGCTTTGTCTTAATCACCCTTGGTCTGAATTTGCTGCGATGAACAAAGCTGGCCGCTTCCTGGTTTTTCTCCAATTCTGGATCATTTCTGTCCTTCTCCTGTTGGTGTCCTGTTATGACCTCCAGGCATCCATCCCCTCAATGCTTATAATTTCATTTTAGCCAGACTGGCCCAAATATATCAATTGCTTAGAAGAGTGAAACAATGAGGTTCAACTTTCAGACATTGGCGCAGTCCGTCCTTGCATGTCATTCTAACTTTCCACATCCCGTCAATATTATCGATGGGAACAGAGTCTCACACTACCAAGGTGCTTGCTGTTCTCTTCCAGTGGAAACGGATCAACGACCTCATCAGATTATAATCTGAAGGCATCTCCTCTTACCTCTAGCTCATGAGTCTTGGAGAAGAGCTCTTCTGCCTAAGATGCATGCAGATGTCATTTTTATTTCCCTGCTTTAAAGCATCGCAATCTGAGCCAGTAACATGATGCCTTCATTCAACCACATCTGTTGATCCCAATTGTCCTTCCTAATAATGGAGCAAGGGGTTAGAGATGCATTTTATTCTTCATTGGGTTAAAACCAAGGGAGGCACAATGGCATCCACCAGAAATTTTGAACACAGGTTCTATAATCCTTACCATTTAACAGAATGACAGAGTTGGAAGGGACCCTAGAGGTCTTCTAGTCTAATAGGAGAGCCTATGCCAGTGATGGTGAACCTTTTAGAGACCGAGTGCCCCAAAACTGCCCCCGCCCTGCCCCCCACCTGCCCACAGGAACACCCACTGCCTCCACGGCCTGCCGCAGATTGCCCAGGCAGCTCAGCAGTGCCATGGCAGCCACGCCCTCCACCCATGCCCTGCAGCATCATCTGCACACGACGGGGTGTGAGTGTTGTGATTCAGGGTCAGCCTGTGGGTTCGGCAGTTGGGTCGGACAACTCAGAGGAGGAGGAGGGGGGTGTTGAAGAGCTTGCTGAGGGGATTGGACAGCTTGATGAGAGCCCCCAGCAAGGCCCCTCTCATCTGGTCACGACGCAGACCCAGCTGTGTGAGCCTGACAGCGTGGATGAAGATGACCCACAGCTGGCCCTGTTCAAGGACGCCCGACGCAGGAGGCAGTCAATCAGGAGTAAACAGAGGAAGGCAATGGGGCACCTCGGAAGGAGGCAGAGAGAGGCCACGCCCTGAACTGTATTTAAGGGGAATGTGTGGGAGGGCTGGTTTGCTGAAGGCAACCGCTTGGATAGTTCTTGTTTCTTAAAGCTCCTGTTTCTTGGTTTGTGTCTTCTTCCGTTTGTTTTTGTAGCAATAAATTTGGCAGGCGTAATTCCAGCCTCTTGCCTTCTTGTAAAAGGGGTTGTCCCTGCCTTTTCTGCAGGGCTGGTAGCCGGCTGGTACAGAACAGTGACTGCAGTGTCTTATCCCCGCTGTCCTGCTGCCATGTCCTTGGCTGCTCGAGGCCGATTCTCCTCTGGGGGGGGTGCTGGTGAAGAGGGGGCCATGGGGTGAGGTGGGGCTGGGGTGATGGCATGCATGCCCACAGAGAGGGGTCTGAGTGCTGCCTCTGGCACACGTGCCGTAGTTTCGCCACCACTGGCCTATACTACTCTGGGCAAGTGGCTGTCCAGTCTCTTCTTAAAAACCTCCAGTGATGAAGCACCCACAACGTTTGCAGGCAAACAGTTCCACTGGTTAATTGTCCTCACTGTTAGGAAGTTTCTCTTTAATTCCAGGTTGCTTCTCTCCTTGATTAGTTTCCATCCATTGTTTCCGGTCTTGCCTTCTGGTCCTTTGGGAAATAGATTCATCAGAATAGAACTGGAAGGGACCTTGGAGGTCTTCTAGTCCAATCCCCTGCTCTATACCAGGGCTTTTCAACCTTTTCACCTATTGTACCACTTTTAGGATTTGGCAACATCCGAGTACCACCAGTCGCCTAGCAAGGTGGCAAAAACTTGATGACCAAAAAAAAAAAGGGAAAAAGTGATGAAGTACAGGTAGTCCTCAACTTACAACAGTTGTTCTGTACCAGCCTGCTACCGGCCCTGCAGAAAAGGCAGGGACAACCCCTTTTACAAGAAGGCAAGAGGCTGGAATTACGCCTGCCAAATTTATTGCTACAAAAACAAATAGAACAAGACACAAACCAAGAAACAGGAGCTTTTCAAGCGGTTGCCTTCAGCAAACCAGCCCTCCCACGCATTCCCCCTTAAATACAGTTCAGGGCGTGGCTTCTCTCTGCCTCCTTCCGAGGAGCCCCATTGCCTTCCTCTGTTTACTCCTGATTGACTGCCTCCTGCGTCGGGCGTCCTTGAACAGGGCCAGCTGTGGGTGATCTTCATCCACGCTGTCAGGCTCACACAGCTGGGTCTGCGTCGTGACCAGATGAGAGGGGCCTGGCTGAGGGCTCTCATCAAGCTGTCCAATCCCCTCAGCAAGCTCTTCAACACCCCCCCTCCTCCTCCTCCTCCTCTGAGTCGTCCGACCCAACTGCCGAACCCACAGGCTGACCCTGAATCACAACAGGTGTTTTGGAAAATAGATTCATCAGAATAGAACTGGAAGGGACCTTGGAGGTCTTCTAGTCCAACCCCCTGCTCTATACCAGGGCTTTTCAACCTTTTCACCTATTGTACCACTTTTAGGATTTGGCAACATCCGAGTACCACCAGTCGCCTAGCAAGGTGGCAAAAACTTGATGACCAAAAAAAAAAAGGGAAAAAGTGATGAAGTACAGGTAGTCCTCGACTTACAACAGTTCACTTACTTCTACTTAGTTCTAGGTTGCTTCTGTCCTTGACCAGTTTCCATCCGTTGCTTCTTGTCCTGCCCTCAGGTGCTTTGGAGAACGGGTTGAGTCCTCCCATCTCTGTGGCAGCTCTTCAGATATTGGAAGACTGCTATCGTGTGCACACCAATACACAATCTCACAAAGCAAAGTTGTTCTCTAGAAATGCTGTAAGATCTGGTCCATGTCAGGAGTCGCTGTGTTGACTGAACCTGGAAGCGGGCTGAGATGTAAACTGAATTACCGTACATCAAGATGGATTGCAGCAACCGCACAAAGTCCCGATATGGTCAAGTACTGTAAGGAAACTCTCCTCAAATACATGAGACATTAAGGGGAAAAGATAGAAATCCCTAATTTAATCTTACAGACTTGACTGCACCGAGATTCATTTCAAACCTATTTTCATGCTGAATGCTTAAGACCCATTCTCTGTGATGATCTCATACTTCTTATCATCTGCAATTTTTTTAAAAAAGGAAAAACTATGTTCAATTCTTCTCATCTCATTTGTGAAGAAAGCAGTGAATTTGGATAAGTTCTTATTTTTTAAAAAAAATTAACTGAATAAAATCCTAACTTATTACTGCAGTGGAAGAAGCTTGAAGTTTTTTTTATTGGTTTTTTGATAGCCATTTAAAAAAAAAAGAGATTTTTATTCAGGACGAAACCTCGTTGTTTTTGTGCTACTATAAGGGGCTCTGCGTTGAGTTTTTAAATGCTAGGATCTGGGCTAGGAATATTACTGAAAGCTGTAGAACAGAGGAGTGAGGGATACGACATCATCCATCTCCAGGCTACAACCCATTCCAGAGTTTTTCAAACTTGGCCCTTTTATGACTTGTGGACTTCAATGCCCAGAATTCCTCAGCCAGGCTATTTTACTCTAATTCTATTCTATTCTATTCTATTCTATTCTATTCTATTCTATTCTATTCTATTCTATTCTATTCTATTCTATTCTATTCTATTCTATTCTATTCTATTCTATTCTATTCTACTCTACACTAATCTACTCTACTCTACTCTACTCTACTCTGCTCTGCTCTACTCTACTTCTA
Source organism: Vipera berus (assembly GCF_964194415.1). NCBI lineage: Eukaryota > Metazoa > Chordata > Lepidosauria > Squamata > Viperidae > Vipera > Vipera berus. The sequence continues at coordinate 6,990,525 of NC_138206.1, forward strand.
TTTTACTCTAATTCTATTCTATTCTATTCTATACTATACTACTCTACTTTGCTCTGCTCTGCTCTGCTCTACTCCTATTTTACTCTAATTCTATTCTATTCTATTCTATACTACACTACTCTACTCTGCTCTGCTCTGCTCTGCTCTACTTCTTTTACTCTAATTCTATTCTATTCTATTCTATACTACACTACTCTACTTTGCTCTGCTCTGCTCTACTCCTATTTTACTCTAATTCTATTCTATTCTATACTACACTACTCTACTCTGCTCTGCTCTGCTTCTATTTTACTCTAATTCAGGGGTGTCAAACTCAATTTCATTGAGGGCTGCATCAGCATTGCGGTTGCCCTCAAGGGGCCAGGTGGGTATGGCCAGGGTGAGCGTGGCCTACTGGGTGGGTGTGGCTAGAGTGCGTGTGGCCTACTGGGTGGGCATGGCCAGCTCTACATCATTCGCATCAAGGGTGCCTATGGGGGCCTGGGCAGGAGTGGGACAGATCTGAGGGTCTCTGGCAGGAGGAGGGTCTCTGGGCCAGGGCCAAGGCAGTGGGGGCCGTTCCCTCACTGTTTCCAGGATGGCTTCGCAGGCCGCATGAGACCACTTCGCGGGCCGGATCTGGCCCCCGGGCCTTGTGTTTGACATGTCTGCTCTAATTCTATTCTATTCTATTCTATTCTATACTACTCTGCTCTGCTCTGCTCTACTCTACTTCTATTTTACTCTACTTCTATTCTGTTCTGTTCTATTCTATTCTACACTATTCTATTCTATACTACACTACTGTACTCTGCTCTGCTCTGCTCTATTCTACTCTACTTCTATTCTATTCTATTCTATTCTATTCTATTCTATTCTATTCTATTCTATTCTATTCTATTCTATTCTATTCTATTCTATTCTATTCTATTCTATTCTTCCTGTCTTTTCTCACTGAACGAATGGAATGGAATAATATAATACTTTATTCCAACCAATGAGGTAGCATTTCTCAGCCTTAGCAACATTAAGACATGTGGACTTCAGCTGCCAGAATTCCCCAGCCAGCCTGAATAAAGACAGAGAACATATGCATTTATTCTCAACGGTGATTGCAGAACAAAATACATTGTGAAGTTTTCTGCCTGCCTGCAATGCCTCCTCAAAGGGCTAAAGGACCAATCTGCTTTTACTGGATATTCCTATTCCAATATTCTCCCCCATTCTACTCCATATTTTAGCCTAGGTTTGCTAATCATGGTTCCTGCCTTTCATTGTCGGAACATACTGCAAGAGGTGCGTTAGCTCCAAGGCTTCTCTCGGGTTTGATAATCTTTTTCAGCTGCAGCCAAGAAGGCTCCACACAAATATGCACTGCTCAGGTGACCCTGAGGACACAGGTAAACTTCCAAATGGCCTTAATGTCTCTCTAAAACAGGGGTGTCAAACTCAATTTCATTGAGGGCCGCATCAGCATTGCAGTTGCCCTCAGGGTGCCGGGTGGGTATGGCCAGGGTGGGCGTGGCCTACTGGGTGGGCGTGGCTAGAGTGCGTATGGCCTACTGGGTGGGTGTAGCCAGCTCTACATCGTTGGCATCAAAGGTGCTATGGGGGCCTGGGCAAGAGTGGGAGAGATCTGAGGGTCTCTGGGCCAGGGCCAAGGCAGTGGGGGCCGTTCCCTCACTGTTTCTAGGATGGCTTCGCGGGCCACATGAAACCACGTTGCGGGCCGAATCCGGCCCACAGGCCTTGTGTTTGACATGTCTGCTCTAAAAGGAGGCAAATGACCAGCCGTCTGCAAGGAGTATAAATCCTTCCATCTTTCACCATCCAGTCAGAACTGAAGAAGCTTCTTGGATGAGAAGCAAAACATCTTCAAAGGAAAAGATCAAGAAAGTCCAGTTGCCTTGTGAAAAAGCACCTTTGGGTGTGTTTAGGAATCTTTATTTGCCTCCAAATCCCTTTCCCTTTTGCTACACCAATAACAAGTCAATATTCAAGGTCTGGAAAATGCCCCTTGGAGCAATTCATCCTTCAGTATGTCCCCTTTGGGGACATCTGGAGTAACCATAAAACCAGGCGGACATGGTTTTAGCATTACCAGCATTGAGCCCCTTTGCTAACTGACAAGAATAATCTGGCTCACTTCCCAGATGGTACATCTGCCCGTCTCTCATTTAGCTTTCTTCCGGGAGACAAAACGTATCATAAGAACCAACGATTACATTGTCCTCGTGTACCATTTTGTTATCATAAGAATTCCTCCAAAGTAAAGCTTGGCAGATGGTTAGATCAGGGGTAGGCAACCTTGGTCCTTTTATGACTCGTGGACTTCAACTCTCAGAATTCCTGAGCCAGCCATCCTGGCTCAGGAATTCTGGGAGTTAAAGTCCACAAGTAATGAAGGGGCCAATGTTTCCCCCATGCTGGCTCAGGAATTCTGGGATTTGAAGTTCACAAGTCATGAAGGGGCCATCCTTCCCCCATGCTGGCTCAGGAATTCTGGGATTTGAAGTCCACAAGTCATGAAGGGGCCATCGTTCCCACATGCTGGCTCAGGAATTCTGGGATTTGAAGTCCACAAGTCATGAAGGGGCCATCGTTCCCCCATGCTGGCTCAGGAATTCTGGGAGTTGAAGTCCACAAGTCATGAAGGGGCCATCGTTCCCACATGCTGGCTCAAGAATTCTGGGATTTGAAGTCCACAAGTCCTGAAGGGGCCATAGTTCCCCCATGCTGGCTCAGGAATTCTGGGAGTTGAAGTCCACAAGTCATGAAGGGGCCAATATTTTAATTTAATTTAATTTAATTTAATTTAATTTAATTTAATTTAATTTAATTTAATTTAATTTAATTTAATTTAATTTAATTTAATTTAATTTAATTTAATTTAATTTAATTTAATTTAATTTAATTTAATTTAATTTAATAATTTGATTTCTATACCGCCCTTTTCCCGAAGGACTCAGGGCGGTGAACAGGGCAATACACAATAAAAATATTATACAAAAATTAAAAAGCCATTAAACATTATGCCCTTAAAATTAATAGATATTACAATTAAAACTATTTATAAAAACCCAACCCCATCCCGTCAGACCAGGCCAGCTTGTTCGAAAAAGAAAGTTTTGAGATCGCGCCGGAAGGAGCGAAGGTCGGGGGCCGTCCGGAGCTCAACCGGTAAGCTGTTCCAAAGGTCTGGCGCGCCCACAGAGAACGCTCTCCCCCTGGGGGTCACCAATCGGCATTCTTTGATCGGCGGCACCCTGAGGAGGCCCTCTCTGTGGGAGCGCACTGGACGGAGGGAAGTTGACGCCGGCCGCAGGTGTTGCCGTAGGTAATCCGGACCCATGCCATGAAGGGCTTTGTAAGTCATCACTAACACCTTGAACCTCACCCGGAGAGCAACCGGTAGCCAATGCAGCTCGCGGAGCAAAGGTGTAACATGGGAGTATCGGGAAACTCCCAAAACAACTCGCGTGGCTGCATTCTGTACCAGCTGGAGTCTCCGGGTGAACCTCAAGGGCAGCCCCATGTAGAGAGCATTACAGTAGTCTAGACGAGAGGTCACGAGCGCATGAGCGACTGTGCGCAAGGCATCCCGGTCTAGATAGGGCCGCAACTGGCGCACCAGGCGAACCTGGGCAAAGGCCCCCCTAGTCACAGCTCCAATATGCTCTTCCAAAGAGAGCTGTGAATCTAGAAGGACCCCCAAGTTGCGGGCCCTATCTACGGGGGGTAATAGCTCACCCCCCATGGCCAATGATGGAATAATCGGAATTTCCCGGGATGCCGGCACGAACAGCCACTCAGTCTTGTCAGGGTTGAGTCGAAGCCTGTTCCTCCCCATCCAGACCCGGACCGCCTCCAGGCAGCGGGACATCCTTACTGGAGATCCTTACTGTAAATTCTCACAGGTGAAACCGAATAACATAAGCTGGCTAGGGTATTCTGGGAGTTGAAGTCCACAAGTAATGAAGGGGCCAATGTTTCCCCCATGCTGGCTCAGGAATTCTGGGATTTGAAGTTCACAAGTCATGAAGGGGCCATCCTTCCCCCATGCTGGCTCAGGAATTCTGGGATTTGAAGTCCACAAGTCATGAAGGGGCCATCGTTCCCACATGCTGGCTCAGGAATTCTGGGATTTGAAGTCCACAAGTCATGAAGGGGCCATCGTTCCCCCATGCTGGCTCAGGAATTCTGGGAGTTGAAGTCCACAAGTCATGAAGGGGCCATCGTTCCCACATGCTGGCTCAAGAATTCTGGGATTTGAAGTCCACAAGTCCTGAAGGGGCCATAGTTCCCCCATGCTGGCTCAGGAATTCTGGGAGTTGAAGTCCACAAGTCATGAAGGGGCCAATATTTTAATTTAATTTAATTTAATTTAATTTAATTTAATTTAATTTAATTTAATTTAATTTAATTTAATTTAATTTAATTTAATTTAATTTAATTTAATTTAATTTAATTTAATTTAATTTAATTTAATTTAATTTAATTTAATTTAATTTAATTTAATTTAATAATTTGATTTCTATACCGCCCTTTTCCCGAAGGACTCAGGGCGGTGAACAGGGCAATACACAATAAAAATATTATACAAAAATTAAAAAGCCATTAAACATTATGCCCTTAAAATTAATAGATATTACAATTAAAACTATTTATAAAAACCCAACCCCATCCCGTCAGACCAGGCCAGCTTGTTCGAAAAAGAAAGTTTTGAGATCGCGCCGGAAGGAGCGAAGGTCGGGGGCCGTCCGGAGCTCAACCGGTAAGCTGTTCCAAAGGTCTGGCGCGCCCACAGAGAACGCTCTCCCCCTGGGGGTCACCAATCGGCATTCTTTGATCGGCGGCACCCTGAGGAGGCCCTCTCTGTGGGAGCGCACTGGACGGAGGGAAGTTGACGCCGGCCGCAGGTGTTGCCGTAGGTAATCCGGACCCATGCCATGAAGGGCTTTGTAAGTCATCACTAACACCTTGAACCTCACCCGGAGAGCAACCGGTAGCCAATGCAGCTCGCGGAGCAAAGGTGTAACATGGGAGTATCGGGAAACTCCCAAAACAACTCGCGTGGCTGCATTCTGTACCAGCTGGAGTCTCCGGGTGAACCTCAAGGGCAGCCCCATGTAGAGAGCATTACAGTAGTCTAGACGAGAGGTCACGAGCGCATGAGCGACTGTGCGCAAGGCATCCCGGTCTAGATAGGGCCGCAACTGGCGCACCAGGCGAACCTGGGCAAAGGCCCCCCTAGTCACAGCTCCAATATGCTCTTCCAAAGAGAGCTGTGAATCTAGAAGGACCCCCAAGTTGCGGGCCCTATCTACGGGGGGTAATAGCTCACCCCCCATGGCCAATGATGGGATAATCGGAATTTCCCGGGATGCCGGCACGAACAGCCACTCAGTCTTGTCAGGGTTGAGTCGAAGCCTGTTCCTCCCCATCCAGACCCGGACTGCCTCCAGGCAACGGGACATCACGTCGAGGGCATCGCTGGGGTGGTTTGGGGTAGAAATAAAAAGTTGGGTATCATCAGCATATTGGTGATACCCAACTCCAAAACCACGAATGATCTCACCCAGCGGCTTCATATAGATGTTGAACAGGAGAGGCGAGAGAACCGATCCCTGAGGAACTCCACAAATGAGAGGTCTCAAGGTCGATCTCTGCCCCCCTGCCAACACCGACTGCGAACATCCCAGAAGGTAAGAGGAGAACCACTGGAGAACTGTGCCTCCCACTCCTAACCCTCTGAGACGCCGCAGCAGGATACCATGGTCGATGGTATCAAAAGCCGCTGAGAGGTCTAAAAGGACTAGGACAGAGGAGCAACCTCTGTCCCGAGCCCGCCAGAGATCATTCGCCAGCGCGACCAATGCCGTCTCCGTGCTGTACCCGGGCCTGAAACCCGATTGGTACGGGTCTAGGTAGTCAGCTTCATCCAAGAACAAAGGGAGCTGCTGCGCCACCACGCTCTCAACAACCTTCGCCAAAAAGCGAAGGTTGGAGACCGGACGATAGTTGTTTAAAATTGCTGGGTCCAAGGCAGGCTTCTTGAGGAGGGGTCTCACCACCGCCTCCTTCAAGGCGGAGGGAAAACTACCCTGACTCAAAGAGGCAGTAATCACTGCCTGGAGCCAGCCTCGTGTCCCATCCCGGGCTGCATAAGTCAGCCAGGATGGGCACGGGTCCAACAAACACGTGGTGGAGCTCAGCTTCCCCATGATCTTGTCCACTTCTTCAGGGGTCACAGGATCGAACTCTTCCCAGATTAAATCGACAAGGCCGCTCGTATCCTCTTCGTCAGACTCTGCCCAGTCGGAGTCCAAACCGGTCCGGATCCGAGCGATTTTGTCCGACAGAAATCGGCTAAATTCCTCGGCTCGACCCTGCATGGGTTCCTCCCTCACCTCCTGATTAAGGAGAGAGCGAGTCACCCTAAACAGGGCGGCCGGGCGATTCTCTGCGGACGCAATGAGGGTGGCAAAGTGGTTAGACCTAGCCACCCTCAATGCTGCGAGATAAGTTCTCGTAAACGACCTTAGTCGTAACCGGTCGGATTCGGATCGGCTGGACCTCCAACAGCTCTCTAGGCCCCGTCTCCGACGCTTCATCTCACGGAGCTCCATGGAGAACCATGGGGCCCGTTGGGATCTGCGTCGGGTCAAGGGCCGCATGGGTACAACTTGGTCGAGTGCCTCTGTGGCTGCCCTTTCCCAGGCTTCCACTAGGGCATCGACCGAGCTGTGAGCAAAGGAGGCCGGTGGGGGCCCAAGCGCCGTTTGGAACCGCTCAGGGTCCATAAGGCGTCTAGGGCGGAACCATTTTCCCCATGCTGGCTCAGGAATTCTGGGATTTGAAGTCCACAAGTCATGAAGGGGCCATAGTTCCCCCATGCTGGCTCAGGAATTCTGGAAGCTGAAGTCCATAAGTCATGAAGGGGCCAATCTTTTCCCCATGCTGGCTCAGGAATTCTGGGAGTTGAAGTCCACAAGTCATGAAGGGGCCAATGTTTTCCCCATGCTGGCTCAGGAATTCTGGGATTTGAAGTCCACAAGTCATGAAGGGGCCATAGTTCCCCCATGCTGGCTCAGGAATTCTGGAAGCTGAAGTCCAAAAGTCATGAAGGGGCCAATGTTTTCCCCATGCTGGCTCAGGAATTCTGGGAGTTGAAGTCCACAAGTCATGAAGGGGCCAAAGTTTTCCCCATGCTGGCTCAGGAATTCTGGGAGTTGAAGTCCACAAGTCATGAGGTGGCCATAGTTTCCCCGTGCTTGCTTAGGAATTCTGGGAGTTGAAGTCCACAAGTCATAAAAGAGCCAAGGTTGCCTACTCCTGTGTTAGATGACCAGTAACATCACAAAGAATGGTATCTCCTCACTGTTGGCAACTGACACATGCCTAACTCTTCATAACCTCTCCATCCAGAGATTACGCCAGAGATTATAGTCCCAGTGCAAAATAGAAAGTTGGGCATGGCTTTGTTGTCTCTCTTGCTATCATCACCACATTCCTATTGAAGATTGGCGGGAATGCCAACTCGGCACGTACAGTACGAACAATACACTGACATCTGCCTTGCAATTTCTTAGGAGCGTTCTTCCTTGGGGAAAAGAAGCTTCTCTGAAATAATAGAAAATACTTGTAGCTCGGGTTTAATGATTTTTCGCTGTAGTTTGCTTTCCAAGCTTGTTTCAATATAGATTCTGAACGTTTTGTTACCAAACTAGGTAACAACATCAGCAGAATTGTTCTCGTCCTATTCTCCTTAGCTCATAAATGTCTTCTGTGCCAGCTGATGTAACATAGTGTGTCAACTCTGCAACCAGCATGAATGTAGCCATTTGGCTGGATTTCGGTTGCCACCAGAATGGAAAGGGTGGTGGTAGAACTTTTTCTGGTAGCTTAAACGAACAGAATAGAATAGAATAGAATAGAATAGAATAGAATAGAATAGAATAGAATAGAATAGAATAGAATAGAATAGAATAGAATAGAATAGAATAGAATAGAATAGAATAGAATAGAATAGAATAGAATAAGGATGGGATGGGATGGGATGGGATGGAATAGAATAGAATAGAATAGAATAGAATAGAATAGAATAGAATAGAATAGAATAGAATAGAATAGAATAGAATAGAATAGAATAGAATAGAATAGAATAGAATAGAATAGAATAGAATAGAATAGAATAGAATAGAATAGAAGTGGAAGGGACCTTGGAGGTCTTCTAGTCCAGCCCCCCGCTCCACTTAACCTATACCATCTCAGACAAGTGACTGTCCTGTCTCTTCTTAAAAACCTCCAGTGATGGAGCGCCCATGATTTCTGGAGGCAAGCTATTCCACTGATTAATTGTCCTCACTGTTAGGAACTTTCTCCTTAATTCCAGGTTGCTTCTCTCTTTGGTCAGTTTCCAGCCATTGTTTCTCGTCTTGCCCTCTGATGCTTTGGAGAATATCGTGACTCCTTTGTCTTTGTGGCAGCCCCTGTCCCGTGGGAACCAAGGTCATTTCTGTTTGTTAGACTGGGATGCTAAGTCTTCTGTTAGAAAGCCCGCCAAACTATTCTATTGGGAAACGTAGTGGATTGCATAGTAATGGGGTGGGAAGTTTAACTTTGTATACTGTAATTTTTTGAAGGGAACTTCAGTCTTGGTTTCACTTTTGACAATGCTGATAATTTGTAGCCAATAAACATGTTCTTAAAGGAAACCTCAAGCCTCAGAGTTCTGTTTTACTAGGTCTCATCCATTGGAACCATGACATATTGAGCTAGATCCAGCATATGAATATACCAGACCATTTGAACTGCCAATCAACAAGAGAACCAGTCAGCTGCTCAGAATTTAAATATAGCTCCAAACAACCAACCAATCGCATGACCAGCTGACCACAATGGCACACAAGACATTCATAAACTAAGATGAATAGGATTATTGTTATTGTTGTTGTTGTTGTTGCAGTTGTTATTTTAAAAGTTGGAAGGTATTTTGGAGGTCATCTAGTCCAACCCCCTGCTCAGGCAGGAAACCCTATATCATTTCAGACAAATGGTTGTCCAATCTCTTCTTAAAAACCTCCAGTGCTGGAACATTCACAATTTCTGGAGGCAGGTTGTTCAGCTGATCAATTGTTCTCACTGTCAGGAAATTTCTCCTTAGTTCTAGGTTGCTTCTCTCTTTGTTCAGTTTCCATCCATTGCTTCTTGCCCTGCCTCCGGGTGCTTTGGAGAATAGCTTGACTCCCTCTTCTTTGTGGCAACCCCTGAGATATTGGAAGACTGCTATCATGCCCCCCCAGTCCTTTTCTTCATTAAACTAAACATACCCAATTCCAACAACTGTTCTTTATATATTTTAGCCTCCACTTCCTGTACTGTTTCTCTGTACTCTTTCTAAAGAGTCTCAACACCTTTTTTACATCGTGATGACCAAAACTGGATGCAGTATTCCAAGTGTGACCTTACCAAGGCCTTGTAAAGTGGTATTAACACTTCACCTGATATGGATTCTATCCCTCTGTTAATGCAGCCTAGCACCGCGTTGGCTTTTTTGGCAGCTGCAGCACACGGCTGGCTCCTATTTTAGTGATTGTCCACTAGGACTCCGAGATCCCTCTCACCGTTCCTATACTGAGCGAGGTCCCACCTATAGTGTGTATAACCTTACTTTTTCACCATTAAATTTCATTTTGTTAGATAGTGCCCAATTTAAAGCCTCTCAGGATAGGATTCAGTCCCACACCACGAGAGAGAGGGAGAGGGAGAGGAGAGCGAGGGGGGGGAGAGAGAGAGAGAGAGAGAAACTTTTCCCTTTTTGATCTAGGTCAGGGGTAGGAATTCTGGGAGTTCAAGTCCATGAGTCATAAAAGAGCCGAGGCTGCCTACCCCTGATTTAGGTAATCTACCGCAATTGAAACGCAAACTTTAGCTGGGAACAATCTGAAAGATTAGCACTGAATCGTGCTACGCCATTATCCTGTTTCATAACATGACCTTCCATTTGCCAAATCTCTATTTCTGAAGCCAGGTTTTTTTTCATACAGGGGCAAAAGGATCCAGAGACCAAATGATGAGTGTTGTTCAAGTAAAGAAGCCATGCGACCTGAAGCTCAGACTCAGCCAGAGAAACCATCCCAGTCTCTGAAGAGCTGTGCTTGATGTTCTCCCAAACAGTTCATAAAAATCAATGCAGTGGAAAATACGTCCATGTGCTCCAGAATGCAACCAATTTGCTTCATCGATGGAAACTAATTGGAAACTTCTGCTTCTTCCAATAGCTTGGGATAATGCTTGGAAAGCACATTTTGCCAGCCAAGCCCCCGCCAGCTGCATTGGTTGCTGGTCTGCTTCTGAAGGGCAATTCAAGGTGTTGGTGATCACCTTGAAAGCCCTTTGTGGCACAGGTCCAAGTCACTTGAGGGATCATCTCACTCCACTGGGATTGACCCTGGGATCTTGACAGATTTCAACAAGGGGCCCTATCCAACAACATGAAATATAATGTGGAGAAAAGCAAGGTTTTACACGTAGGCAGGAAAATCCAAAGGTGCAAGTACAGATTAGGCAAAGCCAGGCTCAGAAACAGTAACTGGGAGAGGGACCTTGAAATCCTAGTGGACAATCACTTGACCATGGGCCAGCAGTGTGCGGCAGCAGCCAAAAAAAGCTAATACAATCCTTGGTTGTATAAACAGAGGCATAGAATCAAAATACTTAATAAGGCCACACCTGGAATATTGCACCCAATTTTGGTCACCACATTACAAAAAAGATGTTAGGGACTTTGGAAAAAGTTCAGAGAAGATCAACTAAGACAGACATGTCAAACACAAGGCCCGGGGGCCGGATCCGGCCCGCGAAGTGGTTTCATGTGGCCCGCGAAGCCATCCTGGAAACAGTGAGGGAACGGCCCCCGCTGCCTTGGCCCTGGCCCAGAGACCCTCCTTCTGCCAGAGACCCTCAGATCTGTCCCACTCCTGCCCAGGCCCCCATAGGCACCCTTGATGCAAAGGATGTAGAGCTGGCCACGCCCACCCAGTAGGCCATACGCACTCTAGCCACGCCCACCCAGTAGGCCACGCCCACCCTGGCCATACCCACCCGGCCCCCTGAGGGCAACCGCAATGCTGATGCGGCCCTCAATGAAATTGAGTTTGACACCCCTGAACTAAGATAATCAAAGGCCTGGAGACTAAAACATATGAAGAACGGATGCATGAATTGGCTTTGGCTAGTCTAGAGAAAAGAAGGACATGATAGCAATATTCCAGTATTTGAGGGGCTGCCACAAAGAAGAGGGGATCAAGTTATTTTCCAAAGGACCAGAAGGCAGAGAAGAAAAAATGGATGGAAACTAAACAAGGAGAGAAGCAACCTGGAATTAAGGAGAAACTTCCTAACAGTGAGGACAATCAACCAATGGAAGAGCTTGCCTTCAGACGTTGTGGTTGCTTCATCACTGGAGGTTTTTAAGAAGAGACTGGACAGCCATTTGTCTGAAATGATATAGGGACTCCTTCCTGAGCAGGGGGCCGGACTAGAAGACCTCCAAGGTCCCTTCTAGCTCTCTTCTGGTCTTGTTTGATTGGCTTGTCCCACTCGTGCTGGCTGAGGAGGCATGCTGTGGCCCTTGTCAGCCCAATTATTATGTCTGGTGGGGTTCAGGAGGAGAGCCTTCTCTGCTGTTGCTCATGCCCTCTGGAACATCTTCCCCCCCGTGTGAGGTTGGCCCCAACCCTCCTATGTTTTCGTAAGGGGCTAAACTGGATTTTGACAGTTCGGGAATCCTCGTGGTGGTTGCGCCTGCGTGGTCTGTAGTTAGGCTGTCAGCTGAGAGCTGTCAGCTGCTGCGCCTGCGCATTTGCCGGCGGCAGTTTGACAGCTGTCAAACTGCCGCGTGTGTTTCTGTCAGCCGTATTTACCTCATGCAACAGTTGTAACTTGGACTGATATAACCATAACATTCCATAACATTAACACATAATATTTAACGTTAATATATAACAGTGGCTCTGCCAGTCGGCTTGGGGTCCCAGTGGGGGAACAGCCCAATGGAGGTGGTGGATGGAGTAACAGTAGTTCTGACTGGATGGTGGAGAATGGAAGGATTTAATATTCCTTGCAGTCTTCTGGTTATTAGCACTCTCTCTGAGAATCATTGAGGCCACCTGGCTCCCTCTTTCAAACCTGTCTTGTCTTCAAACGAGTGGGCTTTGTCTTTCCAATGCAGTTGGGTTGCTGAACCTTGTGATATGTGCAGTACAGTACAGTGAGACGTGTGCGGGTCTGTACACTGGAGAAACAAAACAGCCACTTCACAAACACATGGTGCCACATTGGAGAGCAAACCCATGGTTTGAAAGAGGGGTCAAAGAGGCCGTTTATGTCAGCACTGAGCATCCCTCTCTCAAGAGAGGGGGAGGATAAGTCACCCCTATCTTCTGTTTACAACACAATCCTTTTCCACAGGTCCAATAAAGCTCCACACCCATCTGCACTATTCAGGTGACCCTGAGGGCACAGGTAAACCTCCAGGCGGCCTCAATGACTCTCAGAGGGAGTACTAACAACCAGATGACTGCAAACCTTCCAGTCTCCACCATCCAGTCAGAACTGAAGAAGCTTCTTGGATGAGAAGCAAAACGTCTTCAAGGAAAAACAAAGTCCCGTTGCCTTTGGGGGAAAAAACAAACACCTTTGGGACAGAAGGAATGGATTTTTAAGGGAGGAGTTTCACAAAAGATTATCCCATCCTGGGAAAGAAGAAAGCATGAGGAAGCACCTCAAAATAGCCCCGCCTTGATATTGTCCAGCGTAGGAGGAGGTAAAGAGAAAAATCTGACTAGCTTTCGAGGTTCTGTGATCGTGCTCCACAACGATAAACAGCTTTCCTGAAATTTTGGCTGTTTTGGATACTTGATCTTCCCTATGTTCATGAATCTCCTGAAAGCCTCCAGTTGAACTTTGCTACATCTGCAGGGTGAAAAAGTTGTGAAAAGCTGCAGAAAAAGCTTCTACTTTTGTGCCTGCTAGTTCAGCTAAAGCACAGTCTCAGAAGTTGTTCCTTGCTAAGCCCTGGTGGATCTCCACGGCAGCAATGCTCCATTTTCTTTGAGGAGGATTTTTAAATATTTAAGAGTTAGAAATTAATCCCCTTTGTCTCCTTTTCCCGAAATAAAATAGATTTCTTCCTCCTATTTTTCCTCGTATAACTTACACCCAGGCCCTTTATCTTCTTCGTACTCCACCTGCAGATTTTTTTTCTTTAGAAGAGCTTTTCCAAAATGAAATCTAAAAACTCCGGATGACTCCTAACTAATACAGTTTAAAGTAAGTTAAGTAATCTCCCCCTCATCTCACTTTAGATATACTGGATCGTGTTCTGTACAATGCTGACATGTTGCTATTAAAGCAACTTCTATAAATATTTTACTTAGCCTTCATTACATTAACAATCTGGCTGTTGTTCAAGGAGGTTTTTCAAATGATCTTTAATAATCTCAGGTAGGAACACACAATTGTTGCATTCGTATAGGGCAGTGGTGGGATTCAGATATGTGAACCACTGGTTCTTTGGGTAGATGCCGCTTCCAGAAGTCTGTTCTGGGCCTGGGCAACAAAAACTTAGCTACAGGTTCGGCTGAAGTGGTTCAAACCGGCTGAATCCCACCACTCTATCTATCTATCGTCTGTCTGTCTGTCTGTCTGTCTGTCTGTCTGTCTGTCTGTCTGTCTGTCTGTTTGTCTGTCTGTCTCTCTCTCTCTCTCTCTATCTATCTATCTATCTATCTATCTATCTATCTATCTATCTATCTATCTATCTATCGTCTGTCTGTCTATCTATCACATCTATCTATCTATCTATCTATCTATCTATCTATCTATCTATCTATCTATCTATCTATCTATCTATCTATCTATCTATTGTCTGTCTGTCTATCTATCGCATCTATCTATCTATCTATCTATCTATCTATCTATCTATCTATCTATCCATCTATCATCTATCTATCTATCTATCTATCTATCTATCTATCTATCTATCTATCTATCTTATCTATCTACCTATCATATCTATCTATCTATCTATCTATCTATCTATCTATCTATCTATCTATCTATCTATCTATCTATCTATCTATCTATCTATCTATCTATCTATCTATCCACCCAGTGGTGGGATTCAGATCTGTCAAGAACCGGTTCTCTGTGTGGATGCCACTTCCGGAAGTCTGTTCTGGGCCTGGGCAACAAAAAATTAGCTACCGGTTCTGCCGAAGTGGTTCCAACTGGCTGAATCCCATCACTGGTGTAGGGGGTGTAGCCTGCTGCTGGCGTACCTACCACCTAATCGTGCAGCGGCAGCCCTGCCCAAGCTACTCGATGTCCTCTCAGGGTTGGTGGTTGAATTCCCAAAACTCATGGTCTTGGGCAACTTTAACCTACCATCCCTGGGAGGATCGTCCGAACTAGCTCGGGAGTTCATGGCTTCCATGGCGGCCATGGACCTGTCGCAAATAATTTCTGGACCGACTCATGAGGGAGGCCACACCCCCGACTTGGTCTTCTTGTCTGGACGGTGGCGTGATGATATCGGTGGGGGCACCACGACCGTTACGCCCCTGTCATGGACCGATCATCACCTCCTACGGCTAGACTTCCCCTTTGCCACCCCCCGCCGTGGGTGCACGGTGCCAACCAGATGGTACCGCCCTAGGTGCCTAATGGACCCTGATAGGTTCCAGGCAGCACTTGGGAACCCACATGCACTCCCTGCTCACAGCTCGGCGGACACCTTAGTGGAAGCCTGGGAAAGGGCAGCCACGGAGGCTCTGGACCGAGTTGTACCCCTGCGGCCCCTGACCCGGCGCAGATCCCAGCGAGCCCCATGGTTCACCGCGGAGCTCCGGGAGATGAAGCATCGGAGACGGGGCCTAGAGAGCCGTTGGAGATCCAGTCGATCCGAATCCGACCGATTGCAACTAAGAATCCTCACCAGGTCTTATCTCGCAGCGATAAGGGTGGCGAAATCCAACTACTTTTCCACCCTCATCGCGTCCGCAGATAATCGCCCGGCTGCCTTGTTCAGAGTGACTCGCTCCCTACTGAACCAAGAGGTGAGAGAGGAACCCTTACAGGGTCGAGCCGAGGAATTCGGTCAATATCTGTTGGATAAAATCGCTCGGATTCGAACCGGCCTGGACTCCAACTGGGCAGAGTTGGAGGAACAGGACATGGACAATCTTGTCGACGTCATCTGGGAGGAATTTGATCCTGTGACTCCGAAGGAAGTAGACAGGATTATGAGGAGGTTGAGCTCCTCCACATGCTTACTGGACCCGTGCCCTTCCTGGCTGGCTTATGCAGCTCGAGAGGGGACACGAGGCTGGTTTCTGGCGGTCATCTCTGCTTCTCTGAGTGAGGGTCACTTCCCCACCGCCTTGAAGGAGGCGGTGGTGAGACCTCTCCTCAAGAAGCCCACCTTGGACCCAACCTCATTGAATAACTTTCGTCCAGTCTCCAACCTTCGCTTTCTTGCGAAGGTTGTTGAGAGCGTGGTGGCGCATCAGCTGCGGTTTATCTAGACCCGTGCCAATCGGGCTTCAGGCCGGGCTACAGCACGGAGACGGCATTGGTCGCTCTGATGAATGATCTCTGGAGAGCCCAGGACAGGGGCCATTCCTCTGTCCTAGTCTTATTAGACCTTTCGGCGGCTTTCGATACCATCGACCATGGTATCTTGCTGCGGCGCCTCAGGGGACTGGGAGTGGGAGGCACGGTTCTGCGGTGGTTCTCCTCCTTTCTCCAGGGTCGCTCGCAGTCGGTGCTGGCAGGGGGACAGAGGTCGACCCCGAGGCCTCTTGTTTGCGGAGTCCCTCAGGGGTCGGTCCTCTCGCCTCTCCTGTTCAACATCTACATGAAACCGCTGGGTGAGATCATTCGTGGTTTTGGAGTAGGGTACCATCAGTATGCTGATGACACCCAGCTTTTCATCTCAACTCCAAACAGTATCAGTGATGCCCTCGACGTGATGTCCCACTGCCTGAAAGCGGTCCGGGAATGGATGGGGAGGAACAGGTTTCAACTCAACCCGGACAAGACTGAATGGCTGTACGTACCGGCAAGCCAGGATACTCAGATCATTCCATCCCTTAACATCGGGGATGAGTTATTACCCCCTGTTGATAGGGCCCGCAACCTGGGTGTCCTCCTAGACTCGCAGCTATCCCTGGAAGATCACATAGGAGCTGTGACCAAGGGGGCCTTCTCCCGGGTTCGACTAGTGCGCCAACTACGACCTTATCTGGACCTGGATGCCTTACGTACAGTCACCCATGCACTTGTGACCTCTCGCCTAGACTACTGTAACGCTCTCTACATGGGGCTGCCCTTGAGAGCCACTCGGAAGCTTCAACTGGTGCAAAGTGCAGCTGCACGGACACTTTTGGGGGCCTCCCGATACTCCCATATCACACCTCTCCTCTGTGAGCTGCACTGGCTTCCGGTTGCCTTCCGAGTGAAATTCAAGGTGCTAACAATGACATACAAAGCCCTACATGGCATGGGTCCGGACTACCTACGGGAGCACCTTCTGCCAACGTCAACACCCCTCCGTCCTGTGCGCTCCCACAGAGAGGGCCTCCTCAGGGTGCCACCGCTCAAGGAATGTCGGCTGGTGGCCCCCAGGGGGAGGGCATTCTCAGTGGGTGCGCCAGCCCTCTGGAACTGCTTGCCTACCGAAATCCGGATGGCCCCCGACCTCCGCACCTTCCGGCGCGATTTAAAAACTTACCTGTTCCAGCAGTCCGGCCTGGCCTGATAGCTCTTGGGGTCTCAGTTGTTTTTTACTATTGTTTTTACTATTGTTCAACTGTATACCTACCTTACTCTGTACACCGCCCCGAGTCCCTCAGGAGAAGGGCGGTATATAAAAACAAATAAATAAATAAAAATAAATAAATAAATTTAGCACTTAGCACTTATATATACCGCTCCATAGTGCTTTGCAGCCCTCTCTGAGTGATTTACAGTCAGCATATTTGCCCCCAACAATCTGGGTCCTCATTTTACTGACCTCGGAAGGAGGGAAGGCTAAGTCAACCTTGAGTCGGTCAGCATCGAACTCCTGGCAGTGAGCAGTGAGTTATCCTGCAGTACTGCATTCTACCCATTGCGCCACCAAGGCTCCTTCCTTCCTTCCTTCCTTCCTTCCTTTCTTCCTTCCTTCCTCCCTCCCTCCCTCCCTCCCTCCCTCCCTTCCTTCCTTCCTTCCTTCCTTCCTTCCTTCCTTCCTTCCTTCCTTCCTTCCTTCCTGTCAGGCTGCTTTGTTCTCTGCCACAGAGCAGCAGAGCAGCTGCTTAAAAAACAACAGCTTGCAATTGGTCCAAGGATAGCCTCTTAAGTCAACAAACCCTGAAATCTAGACTCAGTTAACCCTAGAAACTCATTCTGCATTCCACCTTTGCTTCTTCCAGTGGTCATCTTTTCGATTTCTGCTCAAGCTGATGAAGTATGCTTGCCTTGTTCCCCTTCTGAATTCATTTATGCAAAATTCCTTTCCTTTCCTTCCCTTTCTCCTTTCCATTCCTTCTTCCCTTTCTCTGTTCCTTTCCTTTCCTTCCCTCCCCTTCCCTTCCCTTTTTCCTTTCCTTTCCTTTCCTTTCCTTTCCTTTCCTTTCCTTTCCTTTCCTTTCCTTTCCTTTCCTTTCCTTTCCTTCTCTTCCCTTTCCTTTCCTTCTTCCCTTTCTCCTTTCCTTTCCTTTCCTTTCCTTTCCTTTCCTTTCCTTTCCTTTCCTTTCCTTTCCTTTCCTTTCCTTTCCTTTCCTTTCCTTTCCTTTCCTTTCCTTTCCTTTCTCTTTTCCTTTCCTTTCCTCTC
Organism: Vipera berus; assembly: GCF_964194415.1. NCBI lineage: Eukaryota > Metazoa > Chordata > Lepidosauria > Squamata > Viperidae > Vipera > Vipera berus. The sequence goes on from NC_138206.1 coordinate 7,008,385, forward strand.
TTCTCCTCTCCTCTCCTCTCTTTTCCTTTCCTTTCCTTTCCTTTCCTTGCTCTTTTCCTTTCCTTTCTTTTCCATTCTCCTTCCCTTCCCTTCCCCTCTTCTCCCCTCCCCTCCCTTTTCCTCCTCTTCTCTCTATGTACTTCTCCTCTTCTCCTTTCTTCTGCTCTCCTTCTTCATCCATTCACTTCCCCTCCTCTCTTCCATATTTTTCTCCTTTTGTTTCCTCTCCTCCTTCAACCGTTTCTCCTCCTCCTCCTTTTCCTCCTCTCTTCTCTCCTTCTCCATCCGTTACTTTCTTTCGCCTCTTCGCCTCTCCTCTCCTCCCTTTATTGCTTTGATCTGTAGATGCCACTTCTACATACTGTGGGCGCGGTATTTCTTCGCCTTGGCAACTTTAAGATATGAAGATTTCAACTCCCAGTATGACTGGCTGAAGAATTCTGAGAGTTGAAGTCCACATATCTTAAAGCTGCTAAAGGGGGGGGGGGCGGCGGGGGGGACACGGCTGCAGAGAAAAGGAAAGGAATGGATTTTGTCTGAAAGACGTGAAATGGGATAAGGACAGCCCCAACAAACAAAACATCTATGTGCATGCAAATAATTGTAGAATATGTTGCTCAACCTTCTTTCTTTTTTTTTTACCTTTCTCCCAATTGAATTATTTGGCAATAAGCTACTTATTCCAGGAACTTAAGGTTACCACCTGACTTCTAGGAACTGTTCTAGAAGTCATACAACTGAATCCATGGTGAATTTAAACCGGTCGCTTAACGAGACATGATTACAGTCAGCTTGTTCTCCACAAAAGCCACATTTTTAATGTGTTTAAACCAGTGGTAAGTCAAGGGCTGCCTGCATAATATGGGTCAGTCAGTCATGCATAATTACTTAAAATAGAAGATGGCAACACTTTATCCATGAGCACCACTATGTACATAAGGCATAGTGGATTTCCTATGACATCTAATAAAGTCTATTGTTTTATTTATATATCTTTATGTCTATATCATCTATATCTATAACTATATCTTTTATCTTTCTTTATCTATATCCATATCCATATCCATATCCATATCTATATCTGTATATGTATCTATATCTATATCTATATCTATCCATATCCATATCCATATCCATATCCATATCCATATCTGTATCTGTATCTGTATCTATATCTATATCTATATCTATATCTATCCATATCCATATCCATATCCATATCCATATCCATATCCATATCTGTATCTGTATATGTATCTATATCTATATCTATATCTATATCTATCCATATCCATATCCATATCCATATCCATATCCATATCCATATCCATATCCATATCCATATCCATATCCATATCCATATCCATATCTATATCTATTATATCTATATCTATCCATATCTATATCCATATCTATATCCATATCCATATCCATATCCATATCCAGGGCTTTTTTCTCATAGAATGCTCAGAACGGAGTTCCGGCACCTTTTTTGGATGGAACCTTGTAGGGTAGGCAAGGCGGGTTGTATGACATGTGTGAGTTCCGGCACCTTTTTCTTTTACAAAAAAAGTACTGTCCATATCTATATCTATATCTATATCTATATCTATATCTATATCTATATCTATATCTATATCTATATCTATATCTATATCTATATCTATATCTATATCTATATCTATATCTATATCTTTCTTTAGCTATATCCATATCCATATCCATATCTATATTTTTATCTTTAAAAAATATCCATATCCATATCCATATCCATATCTATAAAGGTAAAGGTTCCCCCGCACATGCGTGCTAGTCGTTTCCGACTCTAGGGAAATTGGGGGTGACTGGTTTAATGAAGAGAAGGTGACATGATAGCAGTGTTCCAATATCTCAGGGGCTGCCCCAAAGAAGAGGGAGTCAAGCTGTTCTCCAAAGCATCTGAAAGCAGGACAAGAAGCAATGGATGAAAACTAGTCAAGGAGAGAAGCAACCTAGAACTAAGGAGAAACTTCCTGACAGTTAGAACAATTCACCAGTGGAACAACCTGCCTCCAGAAGTGGTGAATGCTCCAACACTGGAAGTTTTTAAGAAGAGACTGGACAGCCATTTGCCTGAAATGGTATAGGGTTTCCTGCCTGAGCAGGGGGTTGGACTAGATGACCTCCAAGGTCCCTTCCAACTTTTATTATTATTATTATTATTATTATTATTATTATTATTATTATTATTATTATTATTATTATTATTATTATTATTATTATTATTATTATTATTATTATCTATATCCATATCCATATCCATATCCATATCCATATCTATATATCTATACCTGTGGATGGGATTCAGCCGGTTCGCACCACTTCAGCAGAACCGGTAGCTAATTTTTTGTTGCTCAGGCCCAGAATGGACTTCCAGAAGCACCATCCACACAGAGAACTGGTTGTTCATACGGTATATTTGAATCCCACCATTATCTATATCTATATCTATATCATCTATCTCTACCTCTATCTCTGTCTCTTTCTCTGTCTCTGTCAAGGTAAATGTAAAGGTAAAGGTAAAGGTTCCCCCGCACATGTGTGCTAGTTGTTTCCAACTCTAGGGGCCGGTGGTCATCTCCGTTTCAAAGCCGAAGAGCCAGCACTTGTCCGAGGACGTCTCCGTGGTCATGTGGCCGGCATGACTAGACGCCAAAGGCGCACGGAACGCTGTTACCTTCCCACCGTAGTGGTCCCTATTTTTCTACTTGCATTTTTTACGTGCTTTCAAACTGCTAGGTTGGCAGAAGCTGGGACGAGTAACAGACGCTCACTCTGTTACGCGGCACTTGGGATTCGACCCGCCAAACTGCCGACCTTCTGATCAACAAGCTCAGCATCCTAACCCACTGAGCCACCGCGTCCCTCTGTATCTGTATCTGTATCTGTATCTATATTTATATCCATGTAAGTGTCTCTAAGACCTAACATAGATTTGATGGAACATCCATCCATCCATCTGTCCATCCATAACAGAAAAACATAGTTGGAAGGGACCTGGGAGATCATCTAGTTCAACCCCCTGCTCAAGCAGGAGACCCTTTATCATTTCTGACAAGTGGCCATCCAGTCTCTTCTTGAAAGCCTCCAGTGATGCGGCACCCACAACATCTGAGGGCAAGCTTTTCCATTTGTTGATTGTCCTCACTGTCAGAAAAAATCTCCTTATTTCTAGGTTGAAACTCTTCTTGATCAGTTTCCATCCATTGTTCCTTGCCTGGCCTTCAGGTGACATCCATCCATCCATCCATCCATCCACCCATCCACACATCCATCCATCCAGGATTTAATTCCAAGAATCCATCTGGGCTCCATGGGAAAGACCCCCTCCGTATAGTTTGTGACTCCACAAACTATATCTCACCACACTTTCAGACAGTAAAATGAAAAATAATAATTTAAAATGACTTTTTTTTAAAAAAAAATCACCCATCCTTAGGGGAAAAAATGTGCAAAAGTATGATGGAACAGCAATTCAGTGAACTCAATGTAATTTTTGGAAGCGCTTCTGGATGTGTAAAAGACCTTCAAATCTCCCCGGCTTTTTTCTAAGACCATTAAGAGTTGCAATGGGAACAAAACACACACACACACACACACACACACACACACACACACACACACACACAAGACAGAATTGATATTGATGGTGGTTTTCATACGTGCTTTGAGGGGCTTGGAAACCCTTCACTTTTTGAAAAGTCTCTGCATGTAAAAAGTTGATGTGCTAGGGCAGGGGTAGGCAACCTCGGCTCTTTTATGACTCTTGGACTTCAACTCCCAGAATTCCTGAGTCAGCCATGCTGAGGGGAAAGGGAGAAGTTTCCAAGCTTAGCCATGCTGACTCAGGAATTCTGGGAGTTGAAGTCCACAAGTCATGAGGGGGCCACAGTTCCCTCATGCTGGCTCAGGAATTCTGGGAGTTGAAGTCCATGAGTCATAAAAGAGCCGAGGTTGCCTACCCCTGTGCTAGGGCTAGGCTGTTAAAAGGGGTCTGGCTTAATCTTCTTCCAAGCATGCTATTTTTGTGTGTGTGGAGGGGGATTTATTTGGGGAAGTAAATATGCTTCAATAAGATTCAACACCATCAAAAAACAACGGTCGGGGCTGCCAAAAGTTCAAAAACCGGAACTTCGTATTTCCCTCAACACCTGATGTGGTAGAACAGGAGAAGGAACGTTCTCTGGGTGGTTTACAATGTCAGCATATTGTCCCCAATGATGTGGGTCCTCATCACTGCTTCATCACTGGAGGTTTTTAAGAAGAGACTGTGGACAATCACCCATCTGAAATGGTATAGGGTCTCCTGCTTAAGCAGGGGGTTGGACTAGATGACCTCCAAGGTCCCTTCCAGCTCTATTCTGATTGATTGTTTTTTATCGACCTCGGAAGGATGGAAGGACGAGTCAACCATGAGCCTCTCATGATCCAACTCCTGGCAGTGGGCAGATTTAGCCTGCAATACTGCATTCTTACAGGAGGAGGAGGAGGAGGAGGAGGAGGAGGAGGAGGAGGAGGAGGAGGAGGAGGAGGAGGAGGAGGAGGAGGAGGAGGAGGAGGAGGAGGAAAGATTCAGTGATAAGTCCAAAGCTGCATCTAACATGAGTTTCCACTTAAACAGGCTCAAGTACTGTAGGAAATCCTTTTTATTTATTAGAAACAATAAAGGCAAAACAATGACCTCTGGAAATGCTTACGTCTAAATAATATGTGAAGTAATATTCCTACTGGATAGAATCAGAGATGGGTGGCATAGAAATTCTAAATAAATAATAAAATAATAAAATAAAATAAAATAAAATAAAATAATAATATAAAATAAAATAAAATAACAAATAAGAGATTCTAGATAGGAATGTCATTTATTTTATTTTATTTACATAGCACATTTTGGATCTGCTCCTTTCCCTCACAGAGGGACAAGTTGTATTAGTCATCAGCAAAATGGTTAGTTATGAAATGGTTAATAATTTTAGATGTCAGTCAAATAAATGAAAACACAATGAGACCCTTGAGTACTAAAGAATCAGGGTATGAAAATCCTCCAGTTTAAATAAATAGACCAGCTTTTTAAAAAAACAAAACAAAAAAAACCCAACAACAACAACCCTGTCATGTCTCATCACATTTTACTCAGTCATGGAACTGAAGGTATATCAGATGCTTTTTTTCTTTCCCTTCACATCACTCATTATAGTGACAAGGTAGACATGTATTTTTAACGGCTTTGTTCCTTTTCATTTTGAGTTCACTTCTCTTATTCTAAACAATGAACTTAAAGTAGAACGATATATGCCACTTCAAAAAAAAGATTTAACATCAGCTCAGTGTGGGGCGGTATTGATGGAGACTGCCCTTTTGTTCTTCACTCCAAGTTAACAGATCTGCTAGTTTCCCTTGGTGGGTTACCCCCCACCCCACCCCCACCCCCAGGAAACAATGTTTTGAGAAATGCACGTTGAAGGGATCCATCGCCTCCAAAACTGTTGGAAAATGTCCCCCACTTTTTAGAAAATGCTTCCACCGATTGTTTGAAATGAAATCAAAGGGAGGAGAAGGAAAAGGAGAAGGAGGAGGAGGAGAAGGAGGAGGAGGAGGAGGAGGAGGAGGAGGAGGAGGAGGAGGAGGACAAGGAGAAGGAATGAGAGAAGCAACCTAGAACTAAGGAGAAAATTCCTGACAGTTACGTAGAACAATTAACCAGTGGAACAACTTGCCTCCAGAAGCGGTGAATGTTCCAACACTGGAAGTTTTTAAGAAGAGACTGGACAGCCATTTGTCTGAAATGGTATAGGGCTTCCTGCCTGAGCATGGGGTTGGACTAGATGACCTCCAAGGTCTCTTCCAACTTCTTCTTCTTCTTCTTCTTCTTCTTCTTCTTCTTCTTCTTCTTATTATTATTATTATTATTATTATTATTATTATTATTATTATTATTATTATTATTATTATTATTATTATTATTATTATTATTATTATTATTATTATGGAGGAGAAAGAATGGGGAAGGGGACGAGAAGGAGAGAAAGAGGAAGAAGGAGAAGGAGGAAGAGGAGAAGGAGAAGAAGAAAGAGAAGGAGGAGAAAGAATGGGGAAGGGGAAGAGGAGAGAGAGAGAGAGAAGGAGAAGGAGAAGAAGAAAGAGGAGAAGGAGAAGAACATTTTTTATTTGTTAATGTTTACTTGTTAGATTTACATTTCAGCTTGATTGCTTTATATGCATCACCTCGAACTCAAGGTGATGAATATAATATATCGCTTCCCACAACAACTTGATGGGGTTGGTTGCATTGAGAGAGATTTGCCCAAAATCACAGGGAGTTTCCATACGGACCAGTGGTCTTGAACCTGTTTTCTTTGATCTTGTCCAACACCTTACTCATTATGCCACCCTCGTTTTCTCCCTCCATGAGATAGAACATAGAATAACAGGGTTGAAAGGGACCCTGGAGGTCTTCTAGTCCAACCCCCTGTTCAAGCAGGAGAGCCTATATCATTCCAGACAAATGGCTCTCCAATCTCTTCTTAAAAACCTCCTATTTGGGTGTCAAAGGCTTCTCCTTCTGTGAATTTTAAAAACTTTTCTCCATTTCAAACGTGACACCACGTGAGCATGGTGGCGCAGTGGTTAGAATGCAGTATTGCGGGCTAGTTCAGCAGTTTGACAGTTCGATTCTCGCCAGCTCCAGATTGGCTCCGCCTTCCATCCTTCCAAGGTCAGTAAAATGAGGACCCAGATTGTTGGCCCCAAATAGGCTGACTGTGTAAACTGCTTAGAGACGGCTGAAAAGTACTGTGAAGCGGTATATAAGTCTAAGGGCTATTGCCATCGCTTCGGGCAATCCCAGATTTTCTCTCCTAGAAGAAAATTTAAGGTACTATCCGGATCCCACGGGGAAAACTTTAACCACATTCCAGTTTTTACCAAGCTTTTGTTTTGAATCAAGGTTCAAATCTGCATCAGGTGTTATTGAATTTCACATTGAACACATATACACAACAGCACTTTAATTCTTAGCTCATTTTCCATTCGGCCTTCTTTGATATGTGGGCCAGATTGTTCTTAAGGTAAAAGATTCAAATCTGAGGGAGAATTCCCCAAACCAGTGATTTATTTAATGAACAAACAGCTTTGAAAAGAGTTAGTAACACTGCCATCTTGTGCTTGAAATATTTAAGTATGGTGAGAAATAGTCCGTCGTGACTAAAAGACTCGGCTGCTTGCTATCGCATCACCGTTAGTGTGGGTGCAGTTTGTTTTTGTGTAAAATCTTAGGGCCTAAGAAATGCTTCTGTTAATAAGAGGACATGGTCAATAGATATAAAATTCATGGATGGGAAATGATATACTGTACTGAACAGGCAGTCCTTGCCTTACAACCCTTCGTTTAGTGATGGTTCAAAGTTACAACGGACGTTTTTCGCACTTACAACGATCGCAGCATCCCCAAAATTCAGACACTTGGCAACTGGCATGTACTTTTGACAGTTGCGGTGTCCTGGGGTCATGTGATGCCCTTTTGTGACCTTCTGAACCAGCAAAGTCAACGGGGGGAAGGCAGATTCACTTTACAGCAGTGTTACTAAGTGAACAAAGCTCACTTAACCGCTGTCTCGCTTAGCAACATGAATGTTGGGCACAATTGTGGTTCGTAAGTCAAGGACTACCTGTACTAGGAAGCTTCTCTCTGTGGGATGTCCTTAATAATAATAATAACGTTGGAAGGTACCTTAGAGGTCATCTAGTCCAACCCTCTGCTCAGGCAGGAAATCCTATTACCATTTCAGACAAACAGCTGTCCAGTCTCTTCTTAAAAACTTCCAGAGTTGGAGCATTCACCACTTCTGGAGGCAGGTTGTTCCACTGGTTAATTGTTCTGTCAGGAAATTTCTCCTTAGTTCTAGGTTGCTTCTCTCCTTGATTAGTTTCCATCCGTTGCTTCTTGTCCTGCCTTCAGGCACTTTGGAGGATAGCTTGACTCCCTCTTCTTTGGGGCAGCCCCTGAGATATTGGAAGACTGCTATCATGTCCCCTCTCATCCTTCTCTTCATTAAACTAGACATACCCAATTCCAGCAGCCATTCCTTATATGTTTTATCCTCCAGTCCCCTGATCATCTTTGTTGCTCTTCTCTGCACTCCTTCTAGAGTCTCAACATCTTTTTTACATCGTGGTGACCAAAACTGGATGCAGTATTCCAGGTGTGGCCTTACCAAGGCGTTATAAAATGGCATTAATACTTCACGTGATCTTGATTCTATCCCTCTGTTAATGCAGCCTAGCACCGTGTTGGCTTTTTTGGAAGCTGCAGCACACTGCTGGCTCATATTGAAGTGATTGTCCACTAGGACTCTGAGATCCCTCTCACAGTTGCTACTATTGAGCAAGGTACCACCTATACTATACCTGTGCATTTGATTTTTCCTGCCTAAATGTAGAACCTTACTTTTTTCACCACTGAATTTCATTTTGTTAGATAGCGCCCAGTGTTCAAGTCTGTCAAGATCCTGATTGATTTGATTCAATTTATTATGGCTGTCCACTCCCAAAAATTTGGGGTCGCCATAAAGTCCTTCACAGCTCCTCTCCTCTGCTGTCGGGACCAACCAGTACCAACGATGGTCATAAAAGTTCTTCTGAGGTCACCCGTTGTTCTCCCTATCTGATATTTTGACCCGAGTTACTAGCATTTCATTTTCCCACAGTGTCTCAACAGAATCTCAATCTATGCAAATCCAGGTTTACTTTAATTACTTTAAACAATCACACCTTATGAAGGTTTTGTTGTGATTCAGGGTCAGCCTGTGGGTTCGGCAGTTGGGTCGGACGACTCAGAGGAGGAGGGGGGTGTTGAAGACCTTGCTGAGGGGGTTGAAGATCTTGTTGATGAGAGCCCTCAGCCAGGCCCCTCCCACTTGGTCACCATGGAGACCCAGCTGTGTGAGCCTGACAGCGTGGATGAAGATGACCCACAGCTGGCCCTGTTCAAGGACGCCCGACGCAGGAGGCAGTCAATTAGGAGTAAACAGAGGAAGGCAATGGGGCTCCTCGGAAGGAGGCAGAGAGAAGCCACGCCCTGAACTCTATATAAGGGGAATGTGTGGGAGGGCTGGTTTGCTGAAGGCAACCGCTTGGATAGTTCCTGTTTCTTAAAGCTCCTGTTTCTTGGTTTGTCTTTTTCCGTTTGTTTTTGTTGCAATAAATTTGGCAGGCGTAATTCCAGCCTCTTGCCTTCTTGTAAAAGGGGTTGTCCCTGCCTTTTCTGCAGGGCTGGTAGCAGGCTGGTACAGAACAGGTTTGCCACATGTGGTAGTATATTCCCATCTGATGTGTCGGCCAACTTCTCTCTCTCCTTTAGCATTGGACCTTCGTACATTTAATGGCTGCAGAATTTTTATATATATAAATATTATACAGAACATATATCTCCAACAGACAGTTCATCTTTTTTCAGCTGTTTGCAAACCAGGAGTAGAAAGCAAGCAGGTCATATTTTTTTGTGCTGCTAAACTGTAGACAGCTTGACTCACACTTTATCAATACACATAGACCAGTTGTATCTTTGCATTTTGATTTAAAACAGAAATAATTACGGATGGTTGGCTGAACAGTGTTTGTCTTGATGAAAATGCTGTCTTTTTATTCTTTCAGTATATACTGTATATCTCTCTGTCTCATTCTCTCTCTCTGTCTCATTCTCTCTCTCTCTCTCTGTCTCATTCTCTCTCTGTCTCATTCTCTCTCTGTGTGTGTCATTCTCTCTGTGTGTGTCTCATTCTCTCTCTCTCTCTCTCTCTCTATCTCATTCTCTCTCTCTCTGTCTTATTCTCTCTCTCTTTCTCTCAACATGTATCTCCCTTAATCCTGTATGATTCCATTTAGTGGTCTTGCAAGCTGGAATTTTTTAAGTAGTATTTATGAAATATTAAGGAAGGGGAATTTATTCACTGACCTGGAAGTCAAATGGAAAGAATTAAGCTGGGTTGTGCAATGAATGACGCTAACAATTTGACCCAAAAAGAAATACTTTATCTGCTTGCACAAAAACAACACCTATAGCAATATAATCCATAATTCTAAATACCTTGACAAGCGAAGCTCCTTAAATGCAATATACAGAGATGGAAATATAGATTCGGGTATAGATTCTCTTCCTAAATTCCATCCTTTTTTTTTTAATCAGACTTGAAAAGGAACCCAGGGCTAATCTACACAGATGAAAAACCAGACATAACTCTAAAGCAACAGCCCCCAACCTTTTGGGCACCAGGGACCAGTTCTGTGGAGAAAGGTTTTCCCATGGACCATTGCTTGTTTATGCGGCCCAGTTGATGATGTGCTGTGGACCGGTGCCAGGGGTTGGGGACCCCTGCTCTAAAGCAAGTCATCTGTGCTCTACTACAGAAGACTAAATTTGCTAAGCATACAGAGATTCGTTGAAGACCATTGATGAAGGAAAAATCTTCATCAGGGTCCAGTCCAAGCCGGGAGTAAACAACAGGGTGACTGCTTTGGAAAGAAGGTTGTAGTTGATTGAAGTGGAGAGCCAGACAGAAAGATGGCTCTGGAAAAAGAGAGACCACATGTGGTAAGGAGTGGGTTTTTATACCTTCTTGGGCTTTTGTTGGGAGTTGTTCCTGTGGCATGAACTTTGACCTGAGTCTGAATGTGCCTTTCCGTTATTCTGATGGTGGTGGGTTAGTTCTATTTTGTCCCAAGGGTCATATTCTGCTTCCCTGGGATTGTGGCTGATGACTGTTGGATTTTTTTTGGTGTGAGGGGATTGTTGATTCTAGAGATCTTTGTCTTTCTAATCCTAGCTTCCCGACGCCAATCTTTCTGACAAGATTATCACATCTGCATTTCTGCTGACCTGGTTTCTGTTTGGGGGCAGAGAGACTTGGGTGTGTGTGTGTGTGTGTGGTTTCTGCCTTTAAGGTCCTTTGGGGAAATATATTCTGCCTTTTTTAATATTCCCCCAAATAATTCTTTCTCTGGATTCTTCCCACACCATCTTGGAGATAAAAAAACAAAAACTGGTAAGCATCCAACTTTAACGCTGGTCACGTGTTGGACATCGCAAAGCATCCTTGATTTGCTCTGATGAGTCACTTTGAGGGCAATTTGCTCTCTTGAGCCAAAAAAGGGAGCGCATTTTGTCTGAAGGAGGCATGTTTAGAGTGCCCTGCCTCCTGCTCCACGGCTTGCAAAAGCAGCTTGTAAGCAGGGGCCAAACATCTGCAGAAGCTCTGGAAGAGAGAAAGCGGAATGAGTTGGTTACGTTCCTTCACATTCACATTCCACTAAGCCAGGGCTCTCCAATTTTTCCGTGGCCCGGTGGGAGAGGGAGGGGCAGGTGTGAATGTGGCCACACGTGCGCATGCGCACCATGCGAACGGGGCTGTGAAAATGCGCACGAGGCTCTCAGTGACAGTGGCGCCTGTGTGAGGTTTGTGACGCCACGGCCGCCAGGCTCACGACAATGCTATCATCAGAGTGAGGCTTGCTCCATGGCCCGCAGCGATGCCACCTCAGCACGAGGCTCACGTCACCACCCCCACACAAGGATTGCACTTCAACTCCCAGAATTCATCAGCCAGGGTGCCTGGCTGAGGAATTCTGGGAGTTGAAGTCCACAAGTCATAAAAGGGCAGATGGATAGATGGACGGATGAATAGATAGATAGATAGATAGATAGATAGATAGATAGATAGATAGATAGATAGATAGATAGATAGATAGATAGACAGACAGACAGACAGACAGACAGACAGACAGACAGACAGACAGATAATGGACAAATAAATAAATAGCTCCTTTTAGGTCTTGTGTTTTGTCCCTTTATAGCAGGGGTCTTCAAACCTGGCCCTTTTATGACTTGTGGACTTCAACTCCCAGAATTCCTCAGCCAGACAAGCTGGCTGAGGAATTCTGGGAGTTGAAGTCCACAAGTCATAAAAGGGCCAAGTTTGAAGACCCCTGCTTTATAGAGTCCAGAATTCTTCTTACAATGTACTTTAAAAAAAAATCTCTCTAAGCCATGCATGAAACTACTGGATTTTTTAAAAAAAAAATGCAAACATGTGTTTGACCACAATCTCCCGCCATTTCTGAAAAGCTGGAGGTGCCCCTGTCTTTCCTTTTTTTTTTGCTTCTTCGATCCTGCTCACCCTTTGAACACGGTACTCGGTGCTGGCTTACAAAGTGGTCTGTCATTTGTGGCGCGATTGTCATAATCTGTCGGACTTCTAATGAATAATGGAACACACACACACACACACACACACAAACGGCACGTTGCTCTACCTGGGCTCAGCAGCCTGGCCATCGCGAACCTCCTTCTAAGTCTTTCATTTCCCATTCCTCTCAGTCACCCAGCCGTAAATAACCACAGTGATAACCACACTGTCTTTTTCCCCACTGTAAAGCTTAATACATTAAAGATTATGAAGTTCTCAAGTCATACAGTTTTTTAAAAAAAAAACAGAAAAGAAAAGCCAGGTGCGGGAGGGATGCCTAAAGACCATGGATTGACAGATAATTTTACTCTGTAGAGTAAAAAAAATAAAAAAAATAAAAAATTGGAAAAAAAACGAAGGAAAAAAAAAAGGTTTTAGCACTGGCGGCAATGAAATGTATTAAAGGTATAGGATGCTGACTCATGGCTATATAGCCAGGGGCAAGAATTAAATATTTAATAAGGTATTTAAAAAAAGGCAGTGAAGCATTCAGCATTTTACCACTTGCTTACACACTTCCGAATTGCTAGGTAAAACAGAAGGGGAGGGGAGGGGAGGGGAAGCAGAAGGGAGAGGACAGGAGAGAGGAAGAGAGAGGGGAGGGGAGGTAGAGGGGAGGGGAAGAGAGGAGAGGAGAAGGCAGGGCAGAGAGGCAGAAGGGGAAGGACAGGGAAGGGGAAGGGAGAGGAGAGAAGAGAGGAGGGGAAGTAGAAGGGAGGGGAGGTAGAAAGGAGGGGACAGGGGAGGGGAGAAGAGGATAGGGAGGGGAGGGCAGGTCGAGGCAAGGGGAAGAGAGGAGAGGAGGGGAGAGAGGGGCTCGGAGGTAGAGGGGAGGCAGAAAAGAGAGGACGGAGAAATGGAGGGGAGAGGAGAGGGGAGGAGAAGAGGAGAGAAGGGAGGGAGGGGAGGGGAGGTAGAGGGGAGGCAGAAGGGAGAGGAGGCAAAAGAGCCTTGGTGGAGCAGTGGGCTAATGCCTCCTTAAGTAACACCAGCTGCCTGCAATTAGTGCAGGTTCGCATCCCACCAGGCTCAAGGTTGACTCAGCCTTCCATCCTTCCGAGGTAGGTAAAATGAGGACCCAGATTGTTGGGGGCAATTAAGCTGACTTTGTAATAATGCCGCTTGGGGTGTGTGTGTGTGAATGCCCTAATAAGCAGGCATATACATAGAATGAAGGCTACTGCTAAGCTTGTAAGCCGCCCTGAGTCTTCGGAGAAGGGCAGGATATAAATGGAATTAAAATTAAAAAAATAAAATAAAATAAAAGGGAGAGGACAGGAATGGAGGGGAGTAGAGGAGGGAAGGGAGAGGAAAGGAGAGGAAAGGGGAGAGGAGGGGGAGGTAGAGGGGGGGAAGGCAGAGGGGAAGGGAGGGGAGAGGAGGAGAGAGGTTTACAAACAGACTGCCTTCCTTATAAATGCCATTGTGGCAATGCTCAGATGCAATTCCCCCCCCCATCTTTGCATTGCATCCCCCTCCTCTTCCTCCTTTTTCTTTGTCCGGCTGCGAGCGAAGCGGAATATACTGTAGGTGAAAGCCCGAGTCAGTCTCGACAGACGACAGCTTGGCACAACTGAGGATGCTTAATGAATTATTTACATTATTTATTTCTATCCCACCTTCATTTATTTTTACAAATAACCCAAGGCGGTGAACCTGTTCGACACACCTCACCTCTTCCTATTTTCCCCACAACAACAATCCTGTGAACTGAGTCAGGCTGAGAGTGAGTGAAAGGCCGAACGTTTTTCCGCTGTGGGAAGACCATTATTCTTCCATTGTTCGTGCATACAATAATCTTGCTCCGGTTACCATACACCAGGGGTCTTCAAACTTGGCCCTTTTATGACTTGTGGACTTCAACTCCCAGAATTCCTCAGCCAGGCACGCTGGCTGAGGAATTCTGGGAGTTGAAGTCCACAAGTCATGAAGGGTCCTTAGTTCCCCCATGCTGGCTGAGGAATTCTGGGAGTTGAAGTCCACAAGTCATGAAGGGGCCTTAGTTCCCCCATGCTGGCTAGGGAATTCTGGGAGTTGAAGTCCACAAGTCATGAAGGGGCCATAGTTCCCCCATGCTGGCTGAGGAATTCTGGGAGTTGAAGTCCACAAGACATAAAAGGGCCAAGTTTGAAGACCCCTGCCATATACCTTATAAATTTCTAACAAAATTGTGGTAAGCTTATTCAGGTAGGCCAGCCACATCCAAACTTCTATGGACCATATACCTGGTACACAGAAGTCCAGATGTGTCTGGCCTACCTGTATAAGCTTTCCACAATTTTGTAAGAAATGCTGAAAAAAATTTCTAGCTCCTCACCCTATTTCCCAAGGTTGGAAGGAAGTGGTTTAGAAAAATATCTCGCGTGCTCATATAACATGATGTAATTTTTCCTTGTTTTTGCATAGCAGCAGTTATGCAAATCCTCTAATAGAATACTGAAAGCTCCTAAGCTGGAGCATCATTTTGCTGTGGAAAATTAATAAGCGGCAATAGTTTTGAAATTCTAATTTGAATGCTTTTCTTTTCAATGACACTCATTCCGCACACTCTGGAATAAAACAGTGCATAATTAGTGATCTCTGTATAATTTAAGCTGCACCCACCCCCCAAAAAAATCTCGTATTTACCAAGCTCTCATAAATTAGTGTTGCAAACTATAATTTGTTTACTTGAAATTCCACTGAGAGGTTTGCATTTTTCATCACATAGTGAGATGTTTTGGGCATACAGTTGAAAATCAAAACTGCCCGGGTTTTTACAATTCATACCAACAGACTGAAGATCTTTTTAAAAGCTATGTATTTGGACAGGAACTATTGAAAAAAACAACAACCCCAAAGCTTAAAAATTGTCTGCCAGGTCAAATGAATAGACCACCATAGAAATTTAAGAAATACATATAACAGGAGGGAAAAATAGTAAAATAACAATTACTGCATAAAGCATGAAGCACAAGCATTTATTCAGATGTTTGTTAGGCACTGCCATAATTTGCAATGGATTGGAAAGAGCATGCAATTCATAACCATATCACAAAAAAAGATGTTGAGAGTTTGGAAAAAATTCAGAGAAGACCTACTAAGATGATCAAAGGCCTGGAGACTAAAACATATGGAGAATGGCTGCAGGACTTGAGTTTGGCTAGTCTAGAGAAAAGAAGAAATAGGGGAGACATGATAGCAGTGTTCCAGTATTTGAGGGGCTGCCACAAAGATGAGGGGGTCAAACTATTCTCCAAAGCACCAGAGGACAGGACAAGAAACAATGGTTGGAAACTGATCAAAGAGAGAAGCAACCTGGAATTAAGTTTAAGTTGTTTAAGTTTATTGAATTTACATACCGCCCTTTTCCCGTAGGACTCAGGGCGGTTTACAAAGTATTTAAAACACGTCAATACAATACAAAAGTTAAAAACAGTTAAAAATAATTAAATTTGATCCCTGAAAAAAAAATATAAAACCCCATTTAAAAACTCTCAGCCTGGGCCAGAAAGCTCAAAGAGCCAGGTCTTCAGGTCCCAGCAGAATGATCGAAGGTCGGGGGCAGTCCTGAGCCCTACGGGCAGCTGGTTCCAAAGGGCAGGTGCCCCCACAGAGAAGGCCCTCCCCCTGGGTGTTATCCGCCGGCAGTCTTTTACCAGCGGCACCCTGAGAAGGCCCTCCCTGTGGGAGCGCACAGGATGAAGGGAACTTGATGCCGGCAGCAGGTGTTCCCTCAAATATCCCGGACCCAAGCCATTTAGGGCTTTATAGGTCATCACCAGCACCTTGAATCTCACCCGGAGGGCAACCAGGAGCCAATGCAGCTCGCGGAGTAGAGGTGTTACATGGGAGTATCGGGAAACCCCCATCACAACTTGCGCAGCAGCATTCTGCACCAGCTGAAGCCTCCAAGTGGTCCTCAAGGGCAGCCCCATGTAGAGAGCATTGCAGTAATCTAACTGGGAGGTCACGAGCGCATGGGTGAGGAGAAACCTCCTGACAGTGAGGACACTCAACCAGTGGAACAGCTTGCCTCCAGAAATTGTGGGTGCTCCATCACTGGAGATTTTAAAGAAGAGACTAGACAATCACCTGTCTGAGATGGTATAGGTTCTCCTGCTTGAGCAGGGGGCTGGACTAGAAGACCTCCAAGGTCCCTTCCAGCTCCATTCTATTCTATTCATAACAGTCCAGAATATTGTTTCAAATTTAATTCTTGAGCACAAGGCTGCAAAAATAGCATTTTGAAGCATACAGCCCTAAAGTTGGAAAGGACCATTTGGGCTGCTGAGGTCAAGCCCTACTCAATGCAAGAACCCTAGTTCTAATATAGAGTCTAATGGTGGGATCTGTTTGAAGAGGTCGAACAAAGGGGATGTCGTCCCCTTTTTGGTCATTGGTTGCCTTCTTGAATGACTCCTCAGAGGTTTTCCTAAGATTCAGTTGGAAAGTGCCTCTTTGCAATTTAAGGTCAGTGCTAATCTGACCGATTGCGACTAAGAACCCATATTAGGTCTTATCTCGCAGCGATGAGGGTAGCGAGATCTAACAACTACGCTGCCCTCATCGCGTCCGCAGATAATCGCCCGGCCGCCCTGTTTAGGGTGACCCGCTCCCTCCTTAATCAGGAGGTTAGTGGGGAACCCTTGCAGGGGCGGGCCGAGGAATTTAGTCAACATCTGTCGGACAAAATCGCTCGGATTCGGACCGGTTTGGACTCCGACTGGGCAGTATTGGACGATCAGGACACGAGCGGTCTTGTCAATGTCACCTGGGAGGAGTTCGATCCTGTGACTCCGGAGGAAGTGGACAGGATCATGGGGAGGCTGAGCTCCACCACATGTTTATTGGACCCGTGCCCTTCCTGGCTGGTTTATGCAGCCCGGGAGGGGACACGAGGCTGGTTCCAGGCGGTTATATCTGCTTCTCTGAGTGAGGGTAGTTTTCCCGCCGCCTTGAAAGAGGCGGTGGTGAGACCTCTCCTCAAGAAGCCTGCCTTGGACCCAGCTGTTTTGAATAACTTTCGTCCGGTCTCCAACCTTCGCTTTCTTGCGAAGGTTGTTGAGAGTGTGGTGGCGCATCAGCTCCCTCTGGTCCTGGATGAAGCGGATTATCTAGACCCGTACCAATCGGGCTTCAGACCCGGGTACAGCACGGAGACGGCATTGGTCGCGCTGGTGAATGATCTCTGGAGGGCTCGGGACAGAGGATACTCCTCTGTTCTAGTCCTATTAGTCCTCTCAGCGGCTTTCGATACCATCGACCATGGTATCTTGCTGCGGCGTCTCAGGGGATTGGGAGTGGGAGGCACGGTTTTTCAGTGGTTCTCCTCCTATGTCCTGGGACGCTCGCAGTCGGTGTTGGCAGGAGGGCAGAGGTCGACCGCGAGGCCTCTCGCTTGTGGAGTCCCTCAGGGGTCGGTCCTCTCGCCCCTTCTGTTCAACATCTACATGAAACCGCTGGGTGAGATCATTCGTGGTTTTGGAGTTGGGTATCATCAGTATGCTGATGATACCCAACTTTTCATTTCGACCCCAAACCACCCCAGTGATGCCCTCGACGTGATGTCCCGGTGCCTGGAGGCGGTCCGGGTCTGGATGGGGAGGAACAGGCTTCGTCTCAACCCTGACAAGACGGAGTGGCTGTGCGTACCGGCATCTCGGGATATTCAGGATATCCCACCCCTCATTATGGGGGGTGAGTCTTTACCTCCTGTAGATAGGGCTCGCAACTTGGGAGTCCTCCTAGACTCACAACTCTCCTTAGAAGATCATATTGTAGCTGTGACTAGGGGGGCGTTCGCCCAGGTTCACCTGGTGCGCCAGTTGCGGCCCTATCTAGACCGGGATGCCTTGCGCACGGTCACTCATGCGCTCATGACCTCTCGTCTTGATTACTGCAACGCTCTCTACATGGGGCTACCCTTGAAGACCACTCGGAGGCTCCAACTGGTACAGAATGCAGCCGCGAGAGTTGTATTGGGAGTCTCCCGATACTCCCGTGTTACACCTCTGCTCCGCGAGCTGCATTGGTTACCAGTTGTCTTCCGGGTGAGGTTCAAGGTGTTGGTAATGACCTACAAAGCCCTCCATGGCATGGGTCCAGAATACCTTGGGGAGCACCTGCAGCCGGCGTCAACTTCCCTCCGCCCAGTACGCTCCCACAGAGAGGGCCTCCTCAGGGTGCCGCCGGTCAAAGAATGCCAACTGGTGGCCCCCAGGGGGAGAGCGTTCTCTGTGGGTGCACCGGATTTATGGAACCATCTTCCGGTTGAGCTCCGGATGGCGCCCGATCTCAGCTCCTTCCGGCGCGACCTTAAAACCTATCTTTTTAAACAAGCTGGCCTGGCCTGATGGGACGGGGTGGGATTTTTATTAACGACTTCAATTTTAAACTTGTATTATTTCTGGGCATTGTTTAATTATGTTTTAATAATCTAATTTTAACTTTTGTATCTAATTTTTATGTATTGCCCTGTTCACCGCCCTGAGTCTCTTGAGAGAAGGGCGGTATATAAATTAAATTAATAAATAAATAAATAAATAATACTTTGCTAGGAGATCCAGTCAGTCATTTCTGAAGAAAATCAGTCCTGTTCTTTGAGCTGAAGTTCAAGCATTTTCTCCACCTAAGGAGAAGAGAAAGACCCTGATGTTGGGAAAGATGGAAGACAAAAGAAAGGGATGGCAAAGGATGAGACAGTTAAATAGGGTCATAATAATTTATTTATTTATTTATTTAATACTATTTCTATACCGCCCTTCTCCCGAAGGACTCAGGGCGGTGAACAGGGCAAGAATAAAAATACAGATTACAAAAGTTAAAACAAGATTAAATAAATGCCCACATACTAAAATACATCTTTAAAACTCAATAAAATAACCATAACAACCCCCCCCCCAATCCCTTCATCAGGCCAGGCCAGCTTGTTCAAAAAAGTATGTTTTTAGCTCGCGGCGAAAGGAGCGAAGGTCGGGCGCCGTCCGGAGCTCAACCGGTAGCTGATTCCATAGCTCCGGGGCGCCCACAGAGAAGGCCCTGCCCCTGGGGGCCACCAGTCGACATTCTCTGACCGGTGGCACCCTGAGGAGGCCCTCTCTGTGGGAACGCACAGGGCGGAGGGAAGTCGATGCTGGCAGCAGGTGTTCCCTCAGGTACTCCGGGCCCCTGCCATGTAGGGCTTTGAATACCATTACTAGTACCTTGAATCTCACCCGGAAGGCAACCGGTAACCAATGCAGCTCGCGGAGCAGAAGTGTAACGTGGGAGTATCGGGAGACTCCCAACACAACTCTCGCGGCTGCATTCTGTACCAGTTGGAGCTTGCGGGTGGTCCTCAAGGGCAGCCCCATGTAGAGAGCGTTGCAGTAGTCTAGTCAAGAGGTCACGAGCGCATGAGTGACCGTGCATAGATCATCCCGGCTTAGATAGGGCCGCAACTGGCGCACCAGGCGAACCTGGGCGAAAGCCCCCCTAGTCACAGCTCCTATGTGGTCTTCCAGGGTGAGCCGTGAATCTAGGAGGACTCCCATGTTGCGAGCCCTATCTACGGGGGGTAATAATTCGCCCCCCATAGCGAGAGGTGGAATGTCCGAATAAACCCGGGATGAAGGTATGCAAAGCCACTCGGTCTTGTCGGGGTTGAGTTGAAGTCTGTTCCTCCCCATCCAGACCCGAACCGCCTCCAGGCAACGGGACATCACGGTGAGGGCATCACTGGGGTGGTTTGGGGTCGAAAGGAAAAGCTGGGTATCATCAGCATACTGATGATACCCAACTCCAAAACCACGAATGATCTCACCCAGCGGTTTCATATAGATGTTGAACAGGAGAGGCGAGAGGACCGACCCCTGAGGAACTCCACAAATGAGAGACCTCGCGGTCGACCTCTGCCCTCCTGCCAACACCGACTGCGAGCGTCCCTGGAGATAGGAGGAGAACCACTGTAAAACCGTGCCACCCATTCCCAATCCCCTGAGACGCCGCAGCAAGATACCATGGTCGATGGTATCGAAAGCCGCTGAGAGGTCTAATAGGACCAGAACAGAGGAATGCCCCCTGTCCCGAGCCCTCCAGAGATCATTCACCAGCGCGACCAATGCCGTCTCCGTGCTGTACCCGGGCCTGAAACCCGATTGGTACGGGTCTAGATAATCCGCTTCATCCAGGACCAGAGGGAGCTGATGTGCCACCACACTCTCAACAACCTTCGCAAGAAAGCGAAGGTTGGAGACAGGACGAAAGTTGTTCAATACAGCTGGGTCCAAGGCAGGCTTCTTGAGGAGAGGCCTCACCACCGCCTCTTTCAAGACGGCAGGGAAGCTGCCCTCACTCAAAGAAGCCGATATAACTGCCTGGAACCAGCTGCGTGTCCTCTCCCGGGCTGCATAGACCAGCCAGGAAGGGCACGGGTCCAGTAAACATGTGGTGGTGCTCAGCCTCCCCATGATCCTGTCCACTTCCTCTGGAGTCACAGAATCAAACTCCTCCCAGGTGATATCGACAAGACCGCCCGTGTCCTACTCGACAGACTCTGCCCAGTCAGAGTCCAGACCGGTCCGAATCCGAGCGATTTTGTCCGACAGATGCTGGTTAAACTCCTTGGCACGACCCTGCAAGGGTTCCTCCCTCACCTCCTGATTCAGGAGGGAGCGAGTCACCCTAAACAGGGCGGCCGGGCGATTATCTGCGGACGCGATAAGGGTGGCGAAGTGGTTAGACCTCGCCTCCCTTATCGCAGCGAGATAAGACCTAATGTAGGTTCTTAGTCGCAATCGGTCGGATTCGGATCGGCTGGATCTCCAACCGCTCTCTAGGCCCCGTCTCTGACGCTTCATCTCCCGGAGCTCCGCAGAGAACCATGGAGCTCGACGGGATCTGCACCGGGTCAGGGGCCGCAGGGGTACAACTCGGTCAAGAGCCTCAGTGGCTGCCCTTTCCCAGGCTTCCACTAAGGCGTCTGCCGAGCTGTGAGCAAGGGAGGCAGGTGGGGACCCCAGCGCTGCCTGGAACCTCTGGGGATCCATTAAGCGTCTGGGGCGGTACCATTTGATAGGTTCCACACACCCACGGCGGGGGGTGGCAAAACGGAAGACCAGCCGCAGGAGATGATGATCGGTCCATGACAGGGGCATAACAATTGGGGAGCCCCCACCAAGATCATCTAACCACCGTCCAGATAAGAAAACTAGGTCAAGGGTGTGGCCTCCCTCATGAGTCGGTCCCGAAATTACTTGCGTCAGGTCCATGGCCGTCATGGAAGCCATGAACTCCCGAGCCAACTCAGATGATCCTCCCAGAGATGGTAGATTGAAGTCCCCCAAAACTATAAGTTTCGGGAACTCAATCACCAACCCAGAGAGGACATCGAGAAGCTCAGGCAGGGCTGCTGCTGCGTGACTAGGCGAAAGGTACACCAGCAGCAAGCCCAACTGCGCACCAGGGCCGCATCTCAAAAAGAGAGACTCACACCCGACTATCTGGGGAACGGTGGCCTCCCGCGGGCACAAGGTCTCCCTCATAACCACAGCCACTCCCCCACCCCTACCCTGAGCCCGAGGCCGGTGTAGCACCCGGAAACCTGGTGGGCAAAGATCAACCAGAGGAATACCGCCCTCTGGGCCCAACCAAGTTTCCGTGATGCAAGCCAGGTCCGCTCGCTCACCCTCGACCAAGTCACGGACGAGAAGAGCTTTGTTAGCGACAGACCTGGCATTCAAGTACACCAGCCGGAGCTCAGGAGGCTGCACATCCTCACTCCCGGGACCTCGGGGTGGAGCAAGAGGGTCGGAGTGCCTCACCGCTTGTAAGCAGCGGAGAGACCTTCCCTGAGATCGATACGGCCCTCTGTTCCTCCACCTGCTGCCATTCCCTAACGTCGTGGGAATGGGTAATCCCACGACCAGCCCTGGAGCCCCAGAAGCAACCGACCCCCGCTCCTCCCCCCCGCGATCCGCCTTGGCACTGGCCTGAACAGAGGTTGTTGGACTGCCCCCCTCGTCCAAACAACCAAAAGAAGTACCCTCCCTCCTCCCTAACCCCCGAAAAAATTTCGACAAAAAACTAACCAGGGGCCTCTTGTTAGGTTTACGTCGGAGGCCCCTACCCGTGCCCAGCCATCTCTCAGGGTCCCAATAAGTGGGCCCTTCCTCGAGATTGTACGTGGCTAGAAAGGCGGGTCGCCCCCAGGAAGGGGGAGCACCCCTGAGGGCGAGCAAGTCCGTGGAGGAATACCTAAGATAAGGCATAAGAGCAGTCCAGATGCAGGCAGTCCATAGTCAGTAAGGAGGGTCTAAGCAGAGGGCAAATAGGTGTCCCAACCCTCCACCCAGCCACTGCCACTCGGCTGGGTGCACCCCCAGGACAGGCCAACCACCGTCCTCTCACGACGGTCGCAAGGCCTATTCCTGGGGGGGTGGTCTGAAGCACCCACCCTGGGTATAGCATGTCCCCTAGAGCTCTCACCTCTAGGGGCAGCAGATGTAAGTTCAAGCCACCCTCTCACGGTGGCTAATACCCAGGGAACTCTGAATCCTTTGGGGATGATATGTGGGTGACAATAAGCAATAGTCCGAAGGCAGAAGTATAGTAGTATAATAATCCATCGTAGTATGCCATCATAGTCTGCACTGCTAAACAGCCGAGTCCTCCGTTGCTCTGCCATTCCAGAAGATTGTTCATGGCCACAACTCCATGGGCCCTCAGTTCTGCAGTCATTGGGGCCTTCCAAATTGTGGTCTACAGAGTCTAACTCCCTTAGGTCCATTGATTTCCCCCGCGCCCCGTCAAAATCCATTGGCACCGACCAGATCACAACAGGTGCCACGGAGAGCATAGGTCTTTCAAGGGACCGCTGGGCTCCATTGGGATCCACCGGAATTAACCGGCAAACCCAGGAACCTTCGGGGCCACCAGCAACAGTGAAGGTGCCAGGCCATCTGGAACCAGCAAAGCAAACAGGGGAGAAGACAAGTCGAGTGCAACACCACCGCTGAGCCACCAAGGCCGCTACCACCGCCGGAGCACCGCTGCAGACGCCGCCGCCATCGCTGCCGCCACCAGGATGCCGCCGGAACCAAAAACGATCCAGCCATTCCCGCCGTCGATGGAAAACGGGCCGAAAAGGCCCAGGCGGGAGCGGGCGAACGGTCGGGCGAACGATCAAGCGAGCAAACGGTCTAAAAAGAGCGGGCCAAAAGGCAGCAATCGATAACAAAGGCGGCCTAGAGCGGCCCGGGAGCAACGCCGCCGCCGCCGCCGTCGCCGTCGCCATCAAAGTGAGCCGAGAGCGCCGTCGCCGTCACAGCCGAAGGCAGACCGAGCCGACCACAGAAGCGGCCCGAGACGGCCCGAAAACGCCTCCGCCAAGACCGCCAACAGCCAGGAACCATCCGAAGACGCCGGCTCCGCCACCGCCGAAAACGCCGCCGCCGGCCGCCGAAAACACCAAACGCCGCCAGAAACGGCGTTAATAATAATAATAATAATAATAATAATAATAATAATAATAATAATAATAATAATAATAATAATAATAATAATTTGGAAGGGACCTTGGAGGTCATCTAGTCCAACCCCCTGCTCAGGCAGGAAACCCTATACCATTTCAGACAAATGGCTGGCCAGTCTCTTCTTAAAAACTTCCAGTGTTGGAGCATTCACCACTTCTGGAGGCAGGTTGTTCCACTGGTTAATTGTTCTCACTGTCAGGAAGTTTCTCCTTAGTTCCAGGTTGCTTCTCTCCTTGACTAGTTTCCATCCGTTGCTTCTTGTCCTGCCTTCGGGCGCTTTGGAGGATATCTTGACTCCCTCTTCTTTGGGGCAGCCCCTGAGATATTGGAGCACTGCTATCATGTCACCCATCACTCTTCTCTTCGTTAAACTACACATACCCAATTCCAGCAACCGTTCCCTATATGTTTTAGCCTCCAGTCCCCCAATCATCTTTGTTGCTCTTCTCTGTACTCTTTCTAGAGTCTGAACATCTTTTTTACATCGTGGTGACCAAAACTGGATGCAGTATTCCAAGTGTGGCCTTACCAAGGCATTGTAAAGTGGTATTAGTACTTCACGTGATCTTGATTCTATCCCTCTGTTAATGCAGCCTAGCACTGTGTTGGCTTTTTTGGCAGCTGCAGCACACTGCTGGCTCCTACTGAAGTCATCTAGAATTCTGAGTGGCAATGGAGGACAGGGGCGACCTGGCGCGCAATGGTCCATGGGCTCTTAAAGAGTCAGACACAACTTAGCAACTGAACAACAACAACAAATACTTTGTTATTAGTTTGTTGGTTTAGCTTTAGGACCTGTTGGGCTCTAAAACCAAGAAAAACGCACGGAGTTCCTTCTAAGCAGCTTCCCTTATTGTTTCTCACCTATAGACAGACTCTTGCTAAACCAAAGCAATCTGCTTTGCATCATTAAAGATATATTTCTCAGCACTTCTTCGGAGGAAAGTTGTCTTTTGGAAACAGCTCCTTCGGGAAAAGGATACCGCTAGTACTCCTTGTTGGGATTTTTGTGTGGACTACCTCAAAGGGCTAACAAACTCTCCTGTCATAGGAAAATTCTCTGCCCTCTGGTCTCCCATCAAAATAGTGATCAGCCAGAGTTAATTTGTTGACTTCAGCCGTAAGCTAGGGATTGCCACTTACTGATATGCAATGTCTCTAAGAAAAACAAACAAACCCTCCACAATCTTTATGTGACATTTCCTAAAGATCTTAGCAAAGCTGCAGCTGAATGTCCCTCTCAAAGCAGTCCTACCATTATTATTCTTTCTTTCCACCCAAGAATAGAGAGAACGAGCACGAGAAAGCAGGCTTTGTTTCTAGTGTTAGGAAAGAGGATAAATAAAAACGCAACTCATTCTTCCTGCAGTGACTGGAGGATTTTTTTTTCTTCCTGCAGATCTGTGGTGGGATGAATGCTATCAAGAACAAAGTCTTTGTCTCCCAAAAAAAATGTGTTTTTAAAAATGTATGAACTAGCAAGTCTGGATTGTACAGTCATTTAAGGAGATGGTGCAAAGAAATGAAGACTTTGATGAGAACTCCAGACTGCTGTGAATACATGGGGCACAGGAGAAAAGAAAAAAAAAAAGAAGAGAAATGAAGAGAAAAGAAAAGAAAAAAGAAGGGAAGGGAAGGGAAGGGAAGGGAAGGGAAGGGAAGGGAAGGGAAGGGAAGGGAAGGGAAGGGAAGGGAAGGGAAGGGAAGGAAGGATTTCCAATGATCATCTTCATTTTTTTTCAAATAAATACAATCTTCTTTTACCCCCGAACAGATTACTGAAGTTACACCCAGATTGATAATTCAAAATAATTCAGACACAAAACTTCCAAAACAGGAAACTCTTCTATAAAATAGTCCTTGCAATAGAACAGAGTCAAGTTTTATCAACAGCTCCTCCTCCTCCTCCTCCTCCTCCTCCCCCTCCTCCCCCTCCTCCTCCTCCTCCTCCTCCTCCTCCTCCTCCTCCTCCTCCCCCTCCTCTTCTTCTTCTTCTTCTTCTTCTTCTTCTTCTTCTTCTTCTTCTTCTTCTTCTTCTTCTTCTTCTTCTTCTTCTTCTTCTTCTTCTTCTTCTTCTTCTTCTCATGAAAAATAACTTTTTTATTTCATTCTGTAGAATAGGGATGTTCTCTCTGGCTTTTAAATTGTATAGTATTTAATTTGTCTTGATTTCAATAGCTATATAGTTTTAGGAAGAGAGTCTAGTTTATCCATTATTTTCACTGTCAAGTGGTTATTCAACATCTGTTGGGTATTCCCTTAGAGTTGGCTAGGTTTTTAATGCCTAATTTGCATTTCTCTATATTCTAATGTAATTGGTATTCTGTGGAATCTGCCTGTGTTTTTTTTGTCTGGAGTTAATCCCTGCTTATCCAGGTGTTGGTTTCCATCTTAGCTTTTTGTTATTGTATTTGAATGGTGTGTCAGTGTGGTTTATCCCTATGTGTCTGTTGATGGCTGTTTTGTCTGAATGCAAAGCTTCCAGGAATTGATATTCCTTTATCTCAATAATGGCTGTGCCTTTATTTCTATTTTTTCCAGGATCTCTTATTCCATTATTGCTGTCGGTATTTTATTTATTCCTATTTCATTCCAGTAACTGATATTCCTTTAATTCTATCCTGCGCTTAGTTTTCAAGACATGAATAATTCTCATAATTACTAGGTTATCACCATCAATAGTCATTTTATGAGATATTTGCTGAAGTCACATCGTTCAGGTTAGCTGGGATTACATCTAGACAAAGAAGTAAATCTTCTGAGAATTAATAATTTAATTTAATAATTTAATTTGTATACCGCCCTTCTCCCGAAGGACTCAGGGCGGTGAACAGGGCAATACATAATAAAAAACAGAATACAAAAATTAAAAAGTGATTAAATAACTATGCCCGTGGTAATTAATACATATTAAAAATTAAAACTAATTATAAAAACCCAACCCCATCCCGTCAGACCAGGCCAGCTTGTTCAAAAAAGAAGGTTTTGAGATCGCGCCGGAAGGAGCGAAGGTCGGGGGCCGTCCGGAGCTCGACCGGTAAGCGGTTCCACAGGTCTGGCACGCCCACAGAGAACGCCCTCCCCCTGGGGGCCACCCATCGGCATTCTTTGATCGGAGGCACCCTGAGGAGGCCCTCTCTGTGGGAGTGCACTGGACGGAGGGAAGTTGACGCCGGCCGCAGGTGTTGCCGTAGGTAATCCGGACCCATGCCATGAAGGGCTTTGTACGTCATCACTAACACCTTGAATGGTTATGTCCACTTTATTTTTCTTTCAGATAGATTTTTGGTCAACCGAGAAGCCTGTCCAGATGGTTCAGAAGAGAAGTTTGTTTACTCTTAACTAAAGTAGGGAGAAAAGAATGCAATTTAGATCTCAGTAGGCAAACTGTGTGTGCCCCTGGTTTATTTCAGCAAAGCCTATAAAATTTAAAGCTAATTACGCTTCTTTGCATAATTTGCCCCCAAAAAATGGCATGCTTTTCTGACAGCGATTTTGGAAACCAGATAATTGATTAAGAAGTAAAATTAATTGGCCCCACAAAGGCCTGCATGCAGGCAGAACTAACTCCCACTAGGAACAAGGCCATATCTATCCAGGGATAAATCTGAATGGGAAAACATCCACTCGTGCTACGAGTTGAATAGTTAAAAGAAATATAGAAACTTATAAAAGCGATGGCAGAAAAAGACCCAGTGGTCCATCGAGTCTGCCCTTCGACTTTGTTTTGTTTTATTTTTAATTTATGTAATTATTATTTTTTAAAATTATTTTATTTATTTTTATTTTTTTTATTTTTGTGGGATGATCTAAGGATAAATTCTAAGCTCTCACTGGTGTCTTCTGAAATTGGCTCCTGCAGTTGGCCAATTCAGCACAATTGCCTGCCTTTATGAAGCACTGGCAGCTTCCACGTGATTGCACATAGACATCTCAGTGTACATGTACACATTATTGCACATGGACAGTACACTGAGATCTTCTGCACCGAAGACAAATTGCTTGTGTGTCTGATCATACTTGCCCAAATAAAGTATTCTATTCTATTCTATTCTATTCTATTCTATTCTATTCTATTCTATTCTATTCTATTCTATTCTATTCTATTCTATTCTATTCTATTCTATTCTATTCTATTCTATTTTGTTCTGTTCCTTATTTCTATTCTGTTCTGTTCTGTTCTGTTCCTTATTTCTATTCTATTCTATTCTATTCTATTCTATTCTATTCTATTCTATTCTATTCTATTCTATTCTATTCTATTCTATTCTATTCTATTCTATTCTATTCTATTCTCTATTTTCTATTCTATTCCATTTCATATATTCTATTCTATTCTATTCTATTCTATTCTATTCTATTCTATTCTATTCTATTCTATTCTATTCTATTCTATTCTATTCTATTCTATTCTATTCTATTCTATTCTATTCTATTCTATTCTATTCTATTCTATTCTATTCCATCCCATCTATTCCATCCCATCCCATCCCATCCCGACCTGTCCTGTCCCATTCCATTCCATTCCATTCCAGTCCAGTCCAGTCCAGTCCAGTCCAGTCCAGTCCATTCTCAATTTGCTATTCTATTCTATTCTATTCTATTCTATTCTATTCTATTCTATTCTATTCTATTCTATTCTATTCTATTCTATTCTATTCTATTCTATTCTATTCTATTTTGTTCTGTTCCTTATTTCTATTCTGTTCTGTTCTGTTCCTTATTTCTATTCTATTCTATTCTATTCTATTCTATTCTATTCTATTCTATTCTATTCTATTCTATTCTATTCTATTCTATTCTATTCTATTCTATTCTATTCTATTCTATTCTATTCCATTCCATTCCATTCCATTCCATTCCATATTTTCTATTCTATTCTATTCTATTCTATTCTATTCTATTCTATTCTATTCTATTCTATTCTATTCTATTCTATTCTATTCTATTCTATTCTATTCTATTCTATTCTATTCTATTCTATTCTATTCTATTCTATTCTATTCTATTCTGTTCTGTTCTGTTCCTTATTTCTATTCTGTTTTGTTCTGTTCTGTTCCTTATTTCTATTCTATTCTATTCTATTCTATTCTATTCTATTCTATTCTATTCTATTCTATTCTATTCTATTCTATTCTATTCTATTCTATTCTATTCTATTCTATTCATTTGTAACTCTATTCTATTCCATTCCATTCCATTCCATTCCATTCCATTCCATTCCATTCCATTCTATTCTATTCTATTCTATTCTATTCTATTCTATTCTATTCTATTCTATTCTATTCTATTCTATTCTATTCTATTCTATTCTATTCTATTCGCTATTCTGTTCTGTTCTGTTCTGTTCGTGAAAAGCCCGCCAACAAGCTGAGTGGGGAAACGTAGTTGCTTGCATAGCCTTAGGGGTGGGATTTCTTAACTTTGTACTGGGGAATTGTTGTGCATCTCTTCAGACTTGGTTTCATTTTTGAAGTACCGATACTCTGTGTCAATAAACATGTTCTTTGAGGAATTTTCAGGCCTCAGAGTTCTGCTTTATTTGTCTCTGTCGATCCGAACCATGACAACACGGCTCACTTAACAACAGAAATGGGTTCCCTGAACAACTGTGGCAAAAAAAGGTCATAAAAGGGGGGCAAAAACTCACTTAACAACTCTCTTTTGCTTAGTGAGGGAAATTTTGGGCTTCATTGTGGTCATCAAACAAGAACTGCGCACAAAGGAGAAATTGTGTACCTGTACACAAAGGAGAAATTAGTAATGCTACCCAAAGCAGGCTGTGTTGATTTGGTAAGAAACAAAAAGACTTGAATTATAAACATATTACTGGTTGCAAAGTAGGTGTCAAGTGACTCCCCGCTCAGCTGCAGATGAAATAATGGCAAGATAAGGACCAGTATTGCATTCTAGAAAGATTTTGCCACTAAGCAGTTTCTTATCTTTGCTATGCCACGTGCCAGGCTGCATTGCACTGTGCCTAAAATGGCCCTTAACTCTAACTGATCAAGCACCAACGTCTCTATTTTCTTACACAGTCAACATCATTCAACGGTAACAAGAAGGGAACATAGAGAGAAGTCATTCTACTTAGTAGTCCAGGTAAAGAGGGCCTGAACTATGTTCTTGAGATCAGGGCAACCAATGATGGACTTCTTGCTAGGGTCACTTTGATCAGAAGCGGACCTGTAAACCTTTTCTTCCCTCTGATTCTTGCTGTGGTATTTAATGTTGGAAATCTTTCCTCTGTCTCTTTGTCTCCTTGCCTCCTTTCTTACCTTCTGGATAAATCCTTTTTCTTTCTTTCTTTCTTTCTTTCTTTCTTTCTTTCTTTCTTTCTTTCTTTCTTTCTTTCTTTCTTTCTTTCTTTCTTTCTTTCTTTCTTTCTTCCTTCCTTCCTTCCTTCCTTCCTTCCTTCCTTCCTTCCCCTTCCTCTCATCCATATACCTTCCTTTCTTCCTTCCCACCTATCTACATTTTCTCTTATATTTCCTTATTTTCTCTTATATTTCCTCTTATTTTCCTTCCTTCCTTCTTTCCTTCCTTCCTTCCTTCCTTCCTTCCTTCCTTCCTTCCTTCCTTCTTTCCTTCCTTCCCCTTCCTCTCATCCATATACCATCCTTCCTTCCTTCCCACCTATCTACATTTACACCTATCTAAATTTAATAAATAAATAAATAAATAAATACATTCCTATTTTCCCTTATATTTCCTCTTATTTTCCCTCCATCCCTCCTTCCTTCCTTCCTTCCTTCTGTTGAAGGAAAAGTCTTCATCAATGTTAGGCATATGATTAAGCCTACCTGGTTGGGTTGGAACTATATAAGCCATGATGTATGATATCACTTTAAATGTGATGAATGGCCAAGGGTGTGTTTGCCTCCCAACGGCCAGAAGAGGGAGCTAGGGACATAGTTTCTCTCTCTCTGCTCTTGCTGTTACTGCTATTGTTGGTTTGCTACTGTGTTAAACCTGAACAACTGTGTTTTGACCTTTGGACCGGTAAGAAGACTTTGTATTTAGAATACTCCTTGGACTGTTACTATTGTTTATCTGTTCTTTACACGTGTATGACCTGGACTGTTTATTTTTGACTGTGCTTTGTATTACACCACAAAGTAAAGTATTTTGTTTTTGACACCTCAGTGTATCTGTGTGGTTACTGTGTGAACTTTGCTGCTCTCAGTACCATTTTTGTCTGTGCAACTTCTTGTTAGCTCAAGGAGATCTCTGCACAATTCCTGACACAACTGCTTTAGAAAGAAGGTTGCAGTTTATCGAAGAGGAGAGCCAGACGGAAAGATGGCTCTGGAAGAAAAGAGAAAGAGAGCACATGTAGGGAGTGGGTTTTTATACCCTCTGGAGCCTTTTGTTTGGAGTTGTTTCCTGTTCCTGTTTGAGGCTTTGTATTTCCTGTATCATGTATTCTGATCTGAGTCTGAGTGTGCCCTTTGGCAGCTGTGGGTTAATCCTATTTTGTCCTGTCTTAGACTTTGGGTGGGGTATGTAGATTTTAGGTATCTTTGTCTTCTTAATCTTCTAGCCTCATCTGCATTTCTACAGAGCTGGTTTCTGCTTGGGGGAGGGAGACTTGGGGCTATTAAGAAAAACTGGGCCTGCTTTTCTGCCTCTTTAAGATCCTTTGAGGAAATATATTTTTCTGCCCTTGTAATATTTCCTTCTCTGGGGGTGGGGGGGTGACTTCCCACACTTCCTTCCTTCCCACCTATCTATCTATCTTCCTATTTTCCCTTATATTTCCTCTTATTTTCCTTCCTTCCTTCCTTCCATCTTCCTTCCTTTCTTCCTTCTTTCCTATCTTTCTACCTTCCTATTTTCCCTCATCTCTTCCTTCCTTCCTTCCCTCCCTCCCTCCCTTCCCTAAAGGCAAAGAAGAGGATGGTTTCTTAGTAATCCTTAACAGACAATTTAACCAGATGCTTACAGTGATAATATCTCCGCAATACAAGGATAAAAGTCCCAGACTTTGGGCAGGGTTCCGCTCCAGTCTGTTGAATATCAGGGGTTTATGCAGAATCTTGGCCTGCAAAACATTTGCACAGATGGACAACGTCACTGTTTAAAAAGAAAAAAAAAACAAGTCTTGCAGTCGCCACAATAGGGAAATTTCAATGGTTTCTCTACCCCTCCCCTTCTACTAAGCTCCTAGCATTTTCGGTTTGAACAGAGGTATTCTTAAGGATGTAGTAGGCTAAGCCTTATCAAAGAAGCAAGCTGTGCTGTGAGATGCCACAGGAATTGTTAGGATCTTTCAAAAAGTCTCAGTTGAGTGCCTGAGGCAGTTTATGGATTTCTTTTCTTTAAGAAAACTGGAATGGATCCTGATAATGCAGCTTACTTCCCAACCAAAAACCCCGGATTTAAATTTATTAGACCCTAAACTTGAAACATGGGACTCTTGGAAGAAAGATATGAGGGTGCTCAAGGTGTGAAGATCAGAAGAAGGATTATGTTTCATGATGCTTATGAGATTTTAGTCTTATGGGTCTTCTTAGAACAAGAATTGGCTTCCACTGCAGCACTTTTAACAGATTCCACCCCTGGCTCATGTGGGCCTGTAATTAGGGTGGAGCTGGAAAATCTCACGGATCCATAGACAAAGAAGGGACTTCAGAAGTCGTCTGATCCGATCCCTGCTCAGTGTATCTCTGCCTAGTGAGGAGAGGAGAGGAGAGAGAGGAGAGGAAGGGAGAGAAGTGATAGGAGAGGGGAGAGGAGAAGAGAGGAGAGGGGAGGGGAGGAGGAGCGGAGGAGAGGAGAAGAGAGGGGAGGGGAGGGGAGGAGAAGGGAGGGGAGCAGAGGAGAGGAGAGGAGAGGAGAGGAGAGTGGACGAGAGGAGAAGAGAAGAAAGGGGAGGTGAGTGGAGGAGAGGAGAGGAGTGGAGAGGGGAGGGGAGGGGAGGGGAGGAGAGGAGAAGGAAGGGGAGGGGAGCAAAGGAGAGGAGAGGAGTGAGAGGAGAGGAGAAGGAAGGGGAGGAGAGGGGAGGAGAGGAGAGGAGAGGAGGGAGAGGGGAGGAGAGGGGAGGAGAGGGGAGTGGAAGGGAGGGGAGGAGAGGAGAAGGGAGTTGAGTTGAGTGGAGGAGAGGAGTGGAGGGATAGGAGAGGATGGATAGGAGAGAGGAGAGGAGAAGAAAAGAGAGGGGAGGGGAGGAGAGGAGAGGAGAGGAGAGGAGGGGGAGGAGAGGAGGGAAAGGAGAGGGCAGGGGAGTAGGAGAAGGAAGAGGAGGGGAGAGGAGGAGAAGAGGGATAGGAAAGGAGCGATAGGAGAGAGGAGAGGGGAGGGGAGCGGAGGGGAGCGAAGCGAAGGAGAGGAGGGGGAGGAGAGCGGGGATAGGAGAGAGGAGAGGAGAGGAGAGGAGAGGAGAGGAGAGGAAGGAAAGGAAAGGAAAGGAAAGGAAAGGAAAGGAAAGGAAAGGAAAGGAAAGGAAAGGAAAGGAAAGGAAAGGAAAGGAAAGGAAAGGAAAGGAAAGGAAAGGAAAGGAAAGGAAAGGAAAGGAACTGATTTGGTATTATGGTTAAGATGCTGGCCTAGAAACCAGGAAACTGAGTTCTAGTCCTGCCTTAGGCATGAAAGCTGGCTGGGTGACTTTGAGCCAATCACCAGAGGATGGTGAGTTCCAATCCCATCTTAGCCATGAAAACCATGTGGGTGACTTTGGGCCAATCCCATTCTCTCAGTCCAACCCAGGGGGTCT
The DNA here is from genome assembly GCF_964194415.1 of Vipera berus. Lineage (NCBI taxonomy): Eukaryota > Metazoa > Chordata > Lepidosauria > Squamata > Viperidae > Vipera > Vipera berus. Next base: position 7,041,870 of record NC_138206.1, read on the forward strand.
TCAAAGCTGGTCCTTTTATGACCTGTGTACTTCAACTCCCAGAATTCCTCAGCCAGTGTGCCTCGCTGAGGAATTCTGGCAGTTGAAGTCCACGAGTCATAAAAGGGCCAGCTTTGAAGACCCCTGGTCCAACCCATCCCACTGGTCTGTTACCGTATTGTGGGGAATATAGGAGGGGGAAGGAATATTATGTATGTTTGCCACCTTGAATTTCTTATACTGTAATAAAGGTGATACAAAAATCTAATAATAATTAAAATAAAAGAAGAACTCATCACTCCATGTGGTAGTCTATTTCACTGGCTTTTACACTCAAATGTTCCTTAACATTTAGCCCTGACTTCCACTTTTCCTTGTTTTAACCCATTTGTTTTGGAAAGACAAGCTTCTCTATGGTGGCCTTTTCACTCTTGTTTTAATATTTCATTGGTGGCCACAAGTTAAGCCTCAGTCCTGGACAAAACTCCAGAATCAACATGTATGAAGAATGTGATGGGAAGAATTTATAAATTTTATAACTAAGTTTGAAATATTGTACAGGGGACTCTTTGTTAACTGACCCGGGTCTCCATTTAAGTTACTGTTTTTCAGCCTCCCAAATCCCTTAAACTTTCCTGACAGTAAGAACAATTAAGCAGTGGAACAACCTGCCTCCAGACGCTGTGAATACTCCAACACTGGAAGTTTTTAAGAAGAGATTGAACAACAAGTTGTCTGAAATGGTATAGGGTTTCCTGCCTGAGCAGGGGGTTGGACTAGAAGTCCTCCAAGGTCCCTTCCAACATCATTATTGTTGTTGTTGTTGTTGTTGTTGTTGTTGTTATTATTATTATTATTATTATTATTATTATTATTATTATTATTATTATTATTATTATTATTATTATTATTATTAAACAGTCAGCCAGATGTTCAGACTGGATTTGGCATTTTTGTCTACCTATTAAGTCCTTACCAAGGACCTGGGATATGGATATGGATCTTTGATGGTATTGCAGATATCGTCGCAGTATGGAAGCAGTTCCTAGTAAGGCCTCCTTTTTGCAATTGACTAATGGCAAATTTGTCAATGCCAATAGTGTTCAAGGGGTGCTCCCGTTGTTTTGGGATTGCACCCAAGGCGCCTATTATTATTGGTACTACCCTTGCTTGCCTTTGCCACAGTCTTTCTGTTTCTATTTGTAGATCTTTGTATTTTGTTATCTTCTCCAGTTCTTTCTTGTCTATTCTGCTGTCTCCAGGCACTGCCACGTCCACTATCCAGACTTTTTTGTCTTTCTTATCGACAATTGTTAAGTCCGGGGTGTTATGTGGCAGGTGCTTGTCTGTTTGAATTCTGAAGTCCCAGAGCAGTTTAACTTTATCATTTTCTATGACTTTCTCTATTTTATGATCTCACCAGTTCTTGCTTACAGGCAAATGATATTTCTTGCAGATCTTCCAATGCACCATTGTTGCTACTTTGTCATGCCGCTGCTTGTAGTCAGTCTGTGCGATCTTCTTGCAGCAGCTTATCAGGTGGTCCACTGTTTCTTCAGCTTCTTTGCATAGGTGGCACTTACTGTCTGTTGCTGTCTTCTCAATTTTGACTTTGTATGCATTAAAGGCTTGGTCTTGTGCAGCCAAAATTAGTCCCTCGGTCTCTTTCTTCAACTTTCCTGCTCTTAGCCATTGCCAGGTCTTGCTATTATCTGATTTCCCAGCTATTTTTTTTTAATGTACTGGCCATGTAGTGCTTTGTCTTTCCATGCCTCTATTCTGTTCTTCATTTGGTCTTTCTTGTAGGCCATTTTGGTCTCTCCAATAGTCAGTAAGCCTTCCTGATATACTAATTTCAGTGCATCTTCATCATTGTCCTTCAGATATTCTTCCAAAGCCATTTTTTCTTCTTCAACCATCTGATGTACTTGTAGCATTCCACGTCCACCTATTTGCCTTGGTAGATAGAGTCTGTCAATGTCACTGCGTGGATGAAGGGCATGATTCATTGTCATTATTTTTCTGGTCTTCCTATCCATTGCTTTTAGTTCTGCTTGAGTCCAGTCCACTATTATTATTATTATTATTATTATTATTATTATTATTATTATTATTATTATTATTATTATTATTATTATTATTATTATTATCATCATCATCATCATCATCATCATCATTATTATTATTATTATTATTATTATTATTATTATTATTATTATTATTATTATTATTATTATTATTATTATTATTATTATTATTAACAGTCAGCCAGATGTTCAGACTGGATTTGGCATTTTTGTCTACCTATCAAGTCCTTACCAAGGACCTGGGATATGGATATGGATCTTTGATGGTATTGCAGATATCGTCGCAGGATGGAAGCAGTTCCTAGTAAGGCCGCCTTTTTGCAATTGACTAATGGCAAATTTGTCAATGCCAATAGTGTTCAAGGGGTACTCCCGTTGTTTTGGGATTGCACCCAAGGCGCCTATTATTATTGGTACTACCCTTGCTTGCCTTTGCCACAGTCTTTCTGTTTCTATTTGTAGATCTTTGTATTTTGTTATCTTCTCCAGTTCTTTCTTGTCTATTCTGCTGTCTCCAGGCACTGCCACGTCCACTATCCAGACTTTTTTGTCTTTCTTATCGACAATTGTTAAGTCCGGGGTGTTATGTGGCAGGTGCTTGTCTGTTTGAATTCTGAAGTCCCAGAGCAGTTTAACTTTATCATTTTCTATGACTTTCTCTATTTTATGATCTCACCAGTTCTTCCTTACAGGCAAATGATATTTCTTGCAGATCTTCCAATGCACCATTGTTGCTACTTTGTCATGCCGCTGCTTGTAGTCAGTCTGTGCGATCTTCTTGCAGCAGCTTACCAGGTGGTCCACTGTTTCTTCAGCTTCATTGCATAGGCGGCACTGACTGTCTGTTGCTGTCTTCTCGATTTTGACTTTGTATGCATTAAGGCTTGGTCTTGTGCAGCCAGAATTAGTCCCTCGGTCTCTTTCTTCAACTTTCCTTCTCTTAGCCATTGCCAGGTCTTGTTATTATCTCCTTTCCCAGCTATTTTTTTTAATGTACTGGCCATGTAGTGCTTTGTCTTTCCATGCCTCTATTCTGTTCTTTATTTGGTCTTTCTTGTAGGCCATTTTGGTCTCTCCAGTAGTCAGTAAGCCTTCCTGATATACTAATTTCAGTGCATCTTCATCATTGTCCTTCAGATATTCTTCCAAAGCCATTTTTTTTCTTCTTCAACCATCTGATGTATTTGTAGCATTCCACGTCCACCTATTTGCCTTGGTAGATAGAGTCTGTCAATGTCACTGCGTGGATGAAGGGCATGATTCATTGTCATTATTTTTCTGGTCTTCCTATCCATTGCTTTTAGTTCTGCTTGAGTCCAGTCCACTATTATTATTATTTTATTATTATTATTATTATTATTATTATTATTATTATTATTATTATTATTATTATTATTATTATTATTATTATTATTATTATTATTTTATTATTATTTTATTATTATTATTATTATTATTATTATTATTATTATTATTAATTTCTCATTAAAACATGGGAATCAAACACTTATTTCAAATTGTAAACACGCAGAATCAAACACACAAAACTCAAATAACACAGTGTAAATGTAATGATCACACTCAAAAGTTCAAACAAAGAGACCCAATTCACATCACTTGATTTGATCAACCCCATTCTCTGAGGTCAACATGTGTACACAGCTAAGCCTCTCAAGTATCACCTTAAGAGTCAGCACAGACACACTTCCACGCCCAGGACAAGCTCCATTTTCTCTGTAGCTGGCCCCCATAGGCAAGTCTCTTTGCTTTCCTGGAACAAATAATTCTCCTTTCTTCACAGCTGTCTGGGTTTCATTATTTATTTATTCTTAGGCAAACCCGCCTAGAGTTGGGAGCCCAAATTACGTCCCACTCGTGCAAGGATAGATAAATAAATAAATAAATTCATTTCTGCAGGAATGTTGACATTGGATCTTTCCTGGGTTTATCCAGTTTTGTTGTGTGTTTTTTTGGACTGCCTAAGGAACTGAATTTGTACTCCTTTAAAATGACCCAAAAGACCAGCTCACGGAGCACACTGAGGAGCAGAAGCCCCTTTTAATGGTCGGCTGAGAGTAAATGAAACGGAGGCATAGTGAACGCTTGATAATGAGATTCAATTATTTTCAATAGGCAGGGAAATTCCCCCGAGAGGCCTATCTTTTGCTTACTGTAAACAAAGTTTTTGAACTGTAACGTAATCTTCAACCTTTCTTCTGCCCACTTCCTTTTACAGCGGTCTGCCTTTGGGGCAGGGGGGGGGAAAGGGAAAGGAAAGAAAATTGGGTCTAATAAAAAAAAAATCTTAGATTTTGGTGCTGTTCTGAGTTCCCTTGAAAATGTCAAGTCAAGCGTCAAAATTCAGACGCTTGGCAAAGGGGCTCGTATTTATGACGTTGCACTGTCCCAGTGTGTGTGTGTGTGTGTTTGTTATGCGATTCCCCCTTTTGCGACCCTCTGACAAGAAAAGTCAAATCAGATTCTCTTAATGACCACTTGATTCACTTAACAACCACAGCAATTCACTTAAGGGTGGCAAGAAAGCTCATAAAATGGGGCAAAACTCACTTAATGACTTTCTCGCTTAGCAACAAAAATTTGGAACTCAGTTGTGGTCATAAGTCGAGGACTGCCTGCATTCATTTTATGTGGTCGTAAGTCGAGGACTACTTGTATTCACAACAATGAAGTGAATACAGGCAGTCCTCGGCTTATGACCGTTCATAAGTCTACTTGATGTAGATTTTCTTTTTTTCTTTTTCCTTCCATACAGGAGTCCTCAATTCACAAACATTCGTTTAGTAACCCTCTGAAGTTACAACGGCATTGAAAACAGTGATGAACAACAGGTCCTCGCACTTATGACTGTTCCAGCAGCCCTACAGTCACAGGATCAAAATTACTTCTCTTCCCAGACATTTTGGACTCCATTGCGGTCGTAAGTCGAGAACTATCTGTACCTTCCTCCTGGCTGTGAATTGAGTAACATTGGGGGGGGGGGAAACATTTTCAAAGAAGAGGCTAGACAGTCACTTGTCTGAGATGGTGTAGTTGCTCTTGCTTGAGCAGGGGGCTGGACTAGAAGACCTCCAAGGTCCCTTCCAGCTCTGTTCTATTCCTCTATTCCAGGGGTCGGCAACCTGAAAAAGGAAAAGAGCCACTGGGAACCGGTTCCATCACACATAAAAAAGTGGGAGATGCGTGCGTGCATCCATGCACGCGCATGTGCAAAAAACCATTTTGCGCATGCGCAAAAGGGTTTTTCTTGTGCATGCGCGGACGCGCGTGGTTGCCTTTTTTTTATGTGTGATGGAACCGGTTCCATCAGGTCTCTGTACCTCCGCGCGAATGGGCAGCGGACCCGCTTCTTGGGAAAGCTGCTGCGGCCCGTCTGCAAAGCTGCCGAAAGCGGCAGCTTTGCAGACGGGCCGCAGCAGCTTTCCCAAGAAGCGGCGCCGCTACCCATTCTGAGAGGTGCACGCGCACCTCTCCGAACGACCGTAGGTGTGCGCGCACCTCCCCAAACCTCCCCAAACATCGGCAGGTCTCCGGACGGCAGCGGCTTGGGAGAGGTGCGCGTGCACTCTCCAAACCGCCGCCATCCCGTTTGCACAGCTGCCGTGTTCGTCAATGTTTGATGAACGCAGCAGGTCTCTGGACGGGATGGCGGCGGCTTGGGAGAGGTGCGCGTGCACTCTCCAAACCGCCGCCATCCCGTTTGCACAGCTGCCGTGTTCCTCAATGTTTGACGAACACGGCAGGTCTCCGGAAGGGATGGCTTGGAGAGGTGCTCGCGCACCTCCGCCCTTTGGAAAGGTGCGCGCGCACCTCTCGGAACGGGCGGTGCCACTCTCCATTTGGAGAGGTGCGCGCGCACCACTGCCCATTCGAAGAGGTGTGCGTGCACCGGGCGGCTGGGAGCCACAGGAGACGGCTCAAAGAGCTGCATGCGGCTCCGGAGCCGCAGCTTGCCGACCCGTGCTCTATTCCAACCCTGCTTAGGATTTTGCCCAGATTCCTTTCTTTCTTCCCCACTTTCTCTCTTTCAAATATTTAGCATTTTGACATTCTCGCTTCTACCGAATGACTTTTTCGACCTCTTCCCGAAACAGAAGCCCCCGGCAATCTGCAAAGGAAAAAAAATTGTGCTGTTCTCCAAGTTCTCTCTTCTTTCCTTTTTTGGCCTGAACGCCAAGCAATCTCGTGGAGCGATCCTTGCTTCCAGTTCACTTGAGGAAAGGGCCTTGGAGTGTAAAGAAGAGAAGCCTGCAAGGAGAGGCAAAGTGTGAAAAGCCTCTTGGAGCAAGTGAGAAGAAGCAGGCCCAGCGGACCTCTTTCAGATTAGTCATTTTAAACACCTGAAGCATGAAGCAACGTCTGCAGCGGCTGCGGTCAAACCCAGAGGCAACCAAAAAGTAAAAAAAAAATGAAAACACGTTGCGATGGAGCTTGGATAAAGGCCAGTGCACAACGAACAAAACGAAGGCCCCTCCGGCCGTTTCATCTCCACTCTCAGGTGTTTTTTTTTTGGGGGGGGGGTTTGCCTACTTATTGAATTTCACTTTCTTCCCACCCACCGTGTTCCATTTCTTCTTCTTCTCTCTGGGAAGCCTTCCTGCTTCCTCTCTGCGTGAAGCCTGCCATGCGCCACGATTTCTGACTCTTTCTGAACAAGGTACCGAGGTTAGCCTCAAGCACCAGCTGCTCCACTGGGCCAACAGCAGGCAGGCAGGCAGGCAGGCTTCAGTTTCCCAGCTCCGGATCAGAAGAAAATTAGCAGCACTTCCCTGACCAAGCCTTAGAAAGGTTTTCTAGTTGAGACCTGAATCACAGGGCAAACTGCAGTGGTGTCAAGAGGGAAGGGAAGGGAAGGGAAGGGAAGGGAAGGGAAGGGAAGGAAAGGAAAGGAAAGGAAAGGAAAGGAAAGGAAAGGAAAGGAAAGGAAAGGAAAGGAAAGGAAAGGAAAGGAAAGGAAAGGAAAGGAAAGGAAAGGAAAGGAAAGGAAAGGAAGAATGACTGAAAGAAGGGAGAGAGGGAAAGAAGGAAAGGAAAGGAAAGGAAAGGAAAGGAAAGGAAAGGAAAGGAAAGGAAAGGAAAGGAAAGGAAAGGAAAGGAAAGGAAAGGAAAGGAAAGGAAAGGAAAGGAAAGGAAAGGAAAGGAAAGGAAAGGGGAAGGGGAAGGGGAAGGGGAAGGGGAAGGGGAAGGGGAAGGAAGGGAAGGGGAGTGGATGAAGGGAAGAAGAGGAGGAGGAGGGAGAAAGAGAGGAGGAGGAAGAGGAGGAGAAAGAGACAGAAGACAGAAGAAAGAGGAGGAAGAGAGAGAGACAGAAGGAGGAGGACGGAGAAAGAAGAAGAAGAAGAAGAAGAAGAAGAAGAAGAAGAAGAAGAAGAAGAAGAAGAAGAAGAAGAAGAAGAAGAAGAAGAAGAAGAAGAAGAAGAAGAAGAAGAGAGGAGGAGGAGGAGGAGGAGGAGGAGGAGGAGGAGGAGGAGGAGGAGGAGGAGGAGGAGGAGGGGGAGGAGGAGGGGGAGGAGGAAGGAAGGAAGGAAGGAAGGAAGGAAGGAAGGAAGGAAGGAAGGAAGGAAGGAAGGAAGGAGAGAGGACAGAGGGAGGGAGAAAGCATGGATGGATCCTTACATTAGTTGCTTGGGTTTCATTCATGACCAGCTGAATCCAAATCCAGCAAGGTCTGGAGAGCTTTGTCTGGCACAGCTGATGACATCACACTTTCTCTTGCCACACTGTTAGAGCCTGAGGGTATATTTCTTCTGGGGAACATCTGGGGATTTCTTTTATTTATTTAAAAACAGACCTGGCATCCATAGCTCAGGTTAAACATCAAACAGGGTGGGAACAAGACAATCAAAATATATCTACAGGTATAAACACCAGGTGCATCAATGACATTAAACAAAGAATCCAATGTCAGAGGGGACAGCAATGCAACATGCTGAAGGAGCAGGTAGAGTCACGCTGACAGACAGCTGTTCAGGGACAGAAAACAAAAATGGAAGACAAGGACACTTGTCCAGTACAGCCCTACCTCTGTCCTAGGCTGCATTAACAGAGGGATAGAATCAAGATCAGGTGAAGTGTTAATACCACTTTACAAGGCCTTGGTAAGGCCACACTTGGAATGCTGCATCCAGTTTTGGTTTCCACAATGTGAAAAAGATGTTGAGACTCTAGAAGGAGTGCAGAGAAGAGCAACAGAGATGATCAGGGGACTGGAGGTTAAAATGTATGAAGAACAATTGCTGGAATTGGGTATGTCTAGTTTAATGAAGAGAAGGACGAGTGGGGATATGAGAGCAGCATTCCAATATCTCAGGGGTTGCCCCAAAGAAGAGGGAGTCAAGCTAGTCTCCAAAGCGCCCGAAGGCAGGACAAGAAACAATGGAGAAGAAACATATGATATATGCTGAGGGACGTGGATCTCCTCACTGAAGTGGTACCTATTTATCCGCTCGCATTTGAATGCTTTCAAACTGCTAGATGGGCAGGAGCTGGGTTTCAGCATTTTTCCGGTCATATGTAATAGATGGATGGTACCCCACTGGATTTCTTTTAAGTAGCCCAGGGAAAAGTACTGATTTAGGGGGGGGGGAAACAAAAAAAAAGCAGTGGAAAAAAAAATATTACTACAACCTTCTGTGTACGAGAGTAATAGCCACTGCGCTATTGCTTCATTTCTGTAAAAGTAGCTCCAGAACATATTGGAGACCATTGACTGAAGCGTGTTTTTTTTTTTCTTTTGCAAAGTAACTCATGGGATTTAGCCTGTAATGAAATTCACCAGTCGAAACAGATAGTTGCGCCCTTGAGGTCACTAAGGGGAAAAGGAGTAAAAGCATAGTAGGAAAATCTGTGAGGTGTGATCAAGTCTCTCTCTCTCCCCCTCTCCCTCTCTCTCTCTCTCCATTCATTCATCCACCCATCCATCCTTCTCTCTCTCCCTCCCTCTCTCTCTCCATCCACACCCATCCATCCTTCTCTCTCTCCCCCCTCCCCCCATCTGTGTGTGTGTGTGTGTGTGTGTGTGTGTGTGTGTGTGTGTCTGTAACATGTCATAGCACAGCATTCTCTTGGTCTCAACCTGCAGGGCATTTCCAGGTGCTAAAAATAGGCCATTGAGGAGAGCTGTCTTCAGGAACACAAAGGGCATTGTGTATTTGCCAAAGGCCCCCCTTTTTCTAACACAGGAAATGCAGCTTGTCCTATCCTTGTATCTTCTGAGGACTAATAGCAAAGTACAGATGTTAGAGGTGGCAAGCTTTCTACTTCTTTGCCCTTCCCCAATAAGACAGCAATAGACATCCTATTTACAAAAGCTCCCTCCAGGCTACACCACGAAGAGCATCAAAACGGAGCGCCTGGAGCGGCGTCCGCCACGGCGCCTGTTTCGGTGAGGTAGTGATTTTCTTTCTGATTGATGTCTTGACCTTTCTGGACTTCATCCTCCTTCTGCTTAGGACAGAAGAACAGCTGATCAATGGAGGCGAAAATAAAGAGGGTAAAAGTGCTGGAGAAATCAGTTCACTCCAGTCTAGACTGCATAATTCAGGTTTGTGTGTGTGTGTGTGTGTGTGTGTGTGTGTGTGTGTGCTGTCTCAAGCTCCTGAATCAAGGATGGAAGATTAATTGAATATATTTAATAAAATGCCAAGTCATCTGAACAAGCCTGCATATATATACATATACATATACATATACATATACATATACATATACATATACATATACATATACATATACATATACATATACATATACATATACATATACATATACATATACATATACATATACATATACATATACATATACATATACATATACATATACATATACATATACATACACACACACACACACACACACACACACACACACACACAGAGACACACACACACAGACACATATATATATATATATATATGTTTGTTTGTTTGTTAATTTTAACATGCCTGGGAATCGTATTTTTAATCTTATCAAGGAATATATATATATATATATATATATATATATATATATATATATATATATATATATATATATATATATATATGTAAAGGTAAAGGTAAAGGTAAAGGTAAAGGTAAAGGTAAAGGTAAAGGTAAAGGTTCCCCCCGCACATGCGTGCTAGTCGTTTCCAACTCTATGGGCTCATCTCTGTTTCAAAGCCGAAGAGCCAGCGCTTGTCCAAGGACGTCTCCGTGGTCATGTGGCCGGCATGACTAGACGCCAAAGGCGCACGGAACGCTGTTACCTTCCCACCGTAGTGGTCCCTGTTTTTCTACTTGCATTTTTTACGTGCTTTCGAACTGCTAGGTTGGCAGAAGCTGGGACGAGTAACAGGCGCTCACTCTGTTACGCGGCACTCGGGATTCGACCCGCCAAACTGCCGACCTTCTGATCAACAAGCTCAGCGTCCTAACCCACTGAGTCACCGTATCCCTTGTGTTTGTGTGTGTGTGTATGTATATACGGTATGTTAAATATTTGTCAAGTCATTTGAATATATATATATTGTAGGGTTGGAGTAGATGACCTCCAAGGCCCCTTCCAACTTTTTCCATCCAAACACTTTTACGTTTCTCATGTCTTGAAAAAAAATGAAAAAAGAAAAGAAAAAAAAACCCGTTCTTAAAAACTTCCCGTGTTGGAGCATTCACCGCTTCTGGAGGCAGGTTGTTCCACTGGTTAGTTGTTCTCACTGTCAGGAAATTTCTCCTTAGTTCTAGGTTGCTTCTCTCCTTGACTAGTGTCCATCCGTTGCTTCTTCTCCTGTCTTCTGGTGCTCTGGGTAAATAGGTTGACCCCTTCTTCTTTGTATCACCCTTTTAGATATTGGAAGATTACTATCATGTCACCCCTAGTACTTCTTTTTATGAAACTTGACATATCCAATTCCTGCATTGCCGGCTGATTATTCATTGGATGCTTATTATTTTACAATTAACTTACTTTGAAGCAAATTGGAAGAAGAACCTTCGTTTGACAGATGTTTTCAGTCCTGATTCAATAGAACAAGAATGGACCCCATCTATCTGCCTGATATACAAGCCGCATCCTGTTACTCACAAAAGAGGCATATCTATTCATGAAAACAAACAAACAAACACGCTGATCAAGAATGAAAAGAATAGCTTTCTTCCCACCAATTTGATTGTTTCTCTCATTTGTGTGCTTGTTTTAATGTTTGCTTTTCAGTTAGTCCTTTTCATCCTAAGTTCGTCTATCGCCGGTGTCTTCAAACTTGGCTCTTTTATGACTTGTGGACTTCAACTCCCAGAATTCCTCAGCCAGCATGCCTCACTGAGGAATTTTGGGAGTTCAAGTCCACAAGTCATAAAAGGGCCAAGTTTGAAGCCCCCTGGTCTATGGCTATGGAAACAGATTGAGAAGACAGTTATTGGCTGAAGGAACATCTGTAAGAGTATCGGGGGAAAAAAAATTCTGGATGGCAGGTGTGATCATATGATGAAAGCCCCACCTCTGTTTTACACAACTTTGATAAAAAAGGGTGGTTCTTCCATCATAAAACTCATGATGTGAACATACATAGCTGGTTTCATTCTCATGTTTCACCACAGATGAACACATTGAGTATGAATTAATTCATTAGTGGTTAAGGCACCAGACTAGAAACCAGGAGACTGTTGGTTGTAGTTCCCTCTTAGGCATGAAAGCCAGCTGGGTGGCCTTGGGCTCACCAGGAGATGGTGAGTTCTAGTCTCACTTTAGGCATGAAAGTCAGCTGGGTAACCTTGGGCCAATCACCAGGAGATGGTGAGTTCTAGTCTCACCTTAGGCATGAAAGCCAGCTGGGTCACTTTGGGCCAATCACCAGGAGACGGTGAGTTCTAGTCTCACCTTAGGCATGAAAGCCAGCTGGGTGACCTTGGGCCAATCACCAGGAGACTGTGAGTTCTAGACTCACCTTAGGCAGGAAAGTCAGCTGGGTGCCCTTGGGCTCACCAGGAGATGGTGAGTTCTAGTCTCACCTTAGGCATGAAAGCCAGCTGGGTGACCTTGGGCCAATCACCAGGAGACGGTGAGTTCTAGTCTCACCTTAGGCATGAAAGCCAGCTGGGTCACTTTGGGCCAATCACCAGGAGATGGTGAGTTCTAGTCTCACCTTAGGCATGAAAGCCAGCTGGGTGACCTTGGGCCAATCACCAGGAGATGGTCAGTTCTAGTCTCACCTTAGGCATGAAAGCCAGCTGGGTCACTTTGGGCCAATCACCAGGAGATGGTGAGTTCTAGTCTCACCTTAGGCATGAAAGCCAGCTGGGTGACCTTGGGCCAATCACCAGGAGACTGTGAGTTCTAGACTCACCTTAGGCAGGAAAGCCAGCTGGGTGACCTTGGGCCAATCACCAGGAGACTGTGAGTTCTAGACTCACCTTAGGCAGGAAAGCCAGCTGGGTGCCCTTGGGCTCACCAGGAGACGGTGAGTTCTAGTCTCACCTTAGGCATGAAAGCCAGCTGGGTCACTTTGGGCCAATCACCAGGAGACTGTGAGTTCTAGACTCACCGTAGGCAGGAAAGCCAGCTGGGTGCCCTTGGGCTCACCAGGAGATGGTGAGTTCTAGTCTCACCTTAGGCATGAAAGCCAGCTGGGTGACCTTGGGCCAATCACCAGGAGACTGTGAGTTCTAGTCCCTCTTTAGCCATGAAAGCTAATTGGGTAATTTTTGGTCCATCCCTCTCTCTCTCTCAGCCCAACTCAACTCAGAGGGGCTGTTGTTGTGGGGAAATTAGGAGGCTGTAGGAGTAATTAAGTATGTTTAGTGGCTTGAGTTACTTATAAAGTAATAAAGGCAGGATAAAGACAACTGATAAATAAAAATAAAATAAATACATTATTCCTAGGACTCAAGGCTCGGGCAAGTTTTTGGAATGTTTTTTGGGCAGGGAAATGCTGCAAAGGGGTGGGCTTGACATGTGATAATGTGATGGGGTGGAGCCATTTTAAGTACAACAGGTGGGCAGGGTTTTTCCCCCTCTATGTTTTGCAACCATAACTCTAACCCATGGGTAGGCAACCTCGGCTCTTTTATGACTCATGGACTTCAACTCCCAGAATTCCTGAGTCAGCTGACTCAGGAATTCTGGGAGTTGAAGTCCATGAGTCATAAAAGAGCCGAGGTTGCCTACCCCTGCTCTAACCCCTGCCTTTCAGATTTTTTTTCCTACTTCAGAACTAAGAAACCAGGTCAGAAACTGTAGGTATGCTCAGAGTCTATGTGCAGCCTTAAGCAACCCGCCTCTCCTTTCTCTGAAGCATAAAAAAATGATATTTTAGTAGCATCAACTCCAAATAATTCCTCGTGGGTGATCACTTAAATATGTGCCAGCATTGTGCGGCAGCAGCCAAAAAGGCTAGTAAAGTCCTTGATTGTATAAACAGAGGATAGAAGCAAAATCATGTGAAGCATTAGTACCACTTTATAAAGCCTTAGTAAGGCCACACATGGAATACTGCATCCAGTTTTGGCCACTATATTACAGAAAAGATGTTGAGACTCTGGGAAAAAGTACAAAGAAGAGCAATTAAGATGATTAATGGCCTGGAGACTAAAACATACAAAGAACGGTTGCAGGATTTAGGTTTGGCTAATCTAGATTTAAAAAAAGGACTAGGGGGGGACATGATAGCAGTGTTCCAGTATTTGAAAGGCTGCCAGACAGCTACTTGTCTGAAATGGTAATAGGTTCTCCTGCTTGAGAAGGGGGCTGGACTAGAAAATCTCCAAGGTCCCTTCCAGCTGTACTCTATTCTAAAGAGGAAAGGATGAACTTATTTTCCAAAGCAGCAGAGGGCAGGATGAGAAACAATGGATGGGAACAAATCAAGGAGAGAAATAACCTGGAATTAAGGAGAAACTTCCTAACAGTGAGGACAATTAACCAGTGGAACAGCTTGCCACTAGAAGTTGTGGGTACTTCATCACTGGAGGTTTTAAGAAGAGATTGGACAGTCACTTCTCTAGAATGATATAGGGACTCGTCCTTGAGCAGGGGGTTGGACTAGAAGATCTCCAAGGTCCCTTCCAGCTCTATTCTGATTAAACCAGAGGTCTTCAGACTTGGCCCTTTTATGACTTGTGGACTTCAACTCCCAGAATTCCTCAGCCAAGCACACTTGCTGAAGAATTCTGGGAGTTGAAGTCCACAAGTCATAAAAGGGCCAAGATTGAAGAGGCCTGGATTAAACTATCTCAAGCACATTTAGTGAATGCAAACTCCACCATGCATGATTAAGTAGCCAATGAAAGATCTGGGCAGCAAAGTCTGACAAATTGCTAACGCTGCTTGCTTTTTTTTACCAATCAGGTACGACCTTCTAGTGTTTAAAGACTGCACTGCAATCAAGCCTCCTTTGACCTCACCTTTGCTCTAGCAACCTGACTGAAATTCATTGGAGCTGTCATTCATTATCAACTGGACCACCTGCGTGCTGATTTATCTATCTGAAAGGAGAGTCGGATGTGTAATTTATTGGCGCGTGACACTGGCGACTTTTCCGTTGTTGAGCAGGAGTGAGCTTCAAGATGTTGTCATGCTTGGTTGAAGAAGGTTGATGTGCTATATTTTCCAGATAAATTAATCTATAGCTCAATCAGCAGGAAACAATTTCAGTTGCTCCTTTTTTTTTTTTGCTGTTTTGACAAATTAGACATTTTTCTCAACGGTGTTAAGCATTGCTTTTTTTTGTTTGTTTCCAAGTTGTCTGGTTTTTTTTCCCCCTGGTTGTAATGAATTGAGCAGAAGGCTTAGTGCAGGGGTAGGCAACCTTGGCTCTTTTATGACTCATGGACTTCAACTCCCAGAATTCCTGAGCCAGCTATGCTGAGGGAAAAGGGAGAGGTTTCCAAGCTGAGCCATGCTGGCTCAGGAATTCTGGGAGTTGAAGCCCACAAGTCATGAAGGGGCCATGGTTCCCCCATGCTAGCTCAGGAATTCTGGGAGTTGAAGCCCACAAGTCATGAAGGGGCCATGGTTCCCCCATGCTGGCTGAGGAATTCTGGGAGTTGAAGTCCACAAGTCATGAAGGGGCCATAGTTCCCCCATGCTGGCTCAGGAATTCTGGGAGTTGAAGCTCACAAGTCATGAAGGGGCCATGGTTCCCCCATGCTGGCTCAGGAATTCTGGGAGTTGAAGTCCGCAAGTCGTAAAGGGGCCATAGTTCCCCTATGCTGGCTCAGGAATTCTGGGAGTTGAAGTCCGCAAGTCGTAAAGGGGCCATAGTTCCCCCATGCTGGCTCAGGAATTCTGGGAGTTGAAGTCCGCAAGTCGTAAAGGGGCCATAGTTCCCCCATGCTGGCTCAGGAATTCTGGGAGTTGAAGTCCGCAAGTCGTGAAGGGGCCATAGTTCCCCCATGCTGGCTCAGGAATTCTGGGAGTATAAAGGTTTATACTCCTTGCAGACCGCTGGTCCTTTGCATTCTTTTAAATGGTCATTGAGGCCATTTGGAGGTTTGTCTGTATCCTCAGGGTCACCTGACTAGGAGTGTGGGGCCTTCTTGGAACTGCAGAAAGGAATGAGTTGTAGACTGCGGATAGATGAGGTCGTATCTACTCACTAAGTAAAAGAGTTGTTGAATGAATTCTGCCCCATTTTACGACCTTTCCTGGCCTAGTTGTTAAATGAATCACTGCAGCTATTAAATTAGCAACGTGGTTATTTAAGCGAATCTGGCTTCCCCCATTGACTTTGCTTGTCAGAAGGTCAGAAAAGAGGATAACGTGACTCCGGGACACTGTGACCGTCATAACTATGAGTCAGTTACAGTTACAGTTGCAACCGGCATAAATACATGCCAGTTGCCAAGCATCCAAATTTTGATTACGTATCCGTGAGGATGCCGCAATGGTCATAAGCGTGAAAAATGGTCATAAGTAACCTTTTTCAGTGGCTTTGTAACTTTAAACAGGAATGCTAGGAGGAATGCTAGGAGGAAATTCTGCAAAGTAGACATACCTTTCTGGAAGAAGGAGGAGGAGGAGGAGGAGGAGGAGGAGGAGGAGGAGGAGGAGGAGGAGGAGGAGGAGGAGGAGGAGGGAGGGAGGGAGGAATAATTGCCTGCATGCTTGTTTATGCATAATTGTTCTCCTGAGACTTTTTTGTTCAGCTCCATTTGATACTAAACAAACAAAGAAAGAAAGGAAAACCTTTAATGCTAATGGAGAGAAGCCTGCTCAGGTCAAACAAGTGTAAATGAGTTAGTGGAATTTAAATTTTATACAGTATATATGTGAGAACCTTTTTTGGGCGCGCGGGGGGGGGGGGAATAGGCGAGCTGCTGTTGTTTGGCAGGAGAAAGCAACATGATTTGGGGGCTCTGTTTGAGAAATTCTATGCATATTATTCTGCATCTCCCAAGCCACTAGTAATGAAATGTCTGCAAGAAAAACAATTTCTCTCTCTCTCTCTCTCTCTCTCTCTCTCTCTCTCTCTCTCTCTCTCTCTCTCTCTCTATCTATCTATCTATCTATCTATCTCTGAGGTCCCTTCCAACCCTTTTTATTCTAGCCTATGTGTTTGTTTGTTTTTCATCCATCAAGGCTGCATTTGTCCTAAAAGTGTTTTTTTCTAAAAGGCAACTGGACTTTCTTGGATTTTTTTTTTCTTTTTTCTTTTTTTTTCTTTCAAAACATTTCACTTCTCATCCAAGAAGCTTCTTCGGTCCAGTCAGCTTCTTGGATGGGAAGCGAAACGTTTTCTGAGGGGAAAAAACACCAAGAAAGTCCAGTTTGCCTTTGGGAAGAAAGCGCCCTTTGGGGGCAAACGTGACCTGGATGACTGAAAATCTCCACAGACATTTATCCTCAAGGAACATGGTGGCAAGGATGGCAGGGTTAAAGTTGATTCTCTTTCTGGAAGTTTCTTGTATACGTGATTTAACTCCTCACCTCCACCCTTCAGTACCACACGCATAAAAATGCAGGTTTGATTTTTTAAATTATTATTATTATTATTATTATTATTATTATTATTATTATTATTATTATTATTATTATTATTATTATTATTATTATTATTATTATTTCAAACTTTTATTCATAAAACATGAAACTCAGTCAACTGAACACTCAAATTGACTGGCACTAATGGTTGACACGGGTTGCTGCCAGCATCCTAGGTATCAACCAGGTATCTCCTTAAAATGTAAGATGTTCCGAGTAACGCAGTTTTTTGTAGCTTTGCTGGAGTTATTGCAGGAAGCTGCAATTTCTCAACGTATTTTGCAAAGTTTTTGGACATAGTTCCCAGTGCCCCGATGACAATGGGACTGGAGGCTAAAACATATAGGGAATGGTTGCTGGAATTGGGTATGTGTAGTTTAACGAAGAGAAGGTTGAGGGGTGACAGGATAGCAGTGTTCCAATATCTCAGGGGCTGCCACAGAGAAGAGGAAATAAGCTATTCTCCAAAGCACCTTAAGGCAAGACAAGAAGCAACGTGTTGTGATTCAGGGTCAGCCTGTGGGTTCGGCAGTTGGGTCGGACGAATCAGAGGAGGAGGGGGGGGTGTTGAAGACCTTGCTGAGGGGGTTGAAGATCTTGCTGATGATAGCCCTCAGGCAGGCCCCTCCCACTTGGTCACCATGGAGACCCAGCTGTGTGAGCCTGACAGTGTGGATGAAGATGACCCACAGCTGGCCCTGTTCAAGGACGCCCGACGCAGGAGGCAGTCAAGTAGGAGTAAACAGAGGAAGGCTGTGGGGCTTCTCGGAAGGAGGCAGAGAGAGGCCACGCCCTGAACTCTTTATAAAGGGAATGTTTGGGGAGGGCTGGTTTGCTGAAAGCAACCGCTCAGATAGTGTTTCAAAGCTCCTGTATCTTGGTTGGTGTCTTGTTTGTTTTTTGTAGTAATAAATTTGGCAGACGTCATTCCAGCCTCTTGCCGTTTATAAAGGGGTTGCCTTTTCTGCAGGGCCGGTAGCAGGCTGGTACAGAACAGTTTGCTTTCAGCCTCCCACCCCTTACTTATATTATGGAGCAGCTACGTGCTGAGAATGCCCAGCTCACCCAGCAACTCACTTTGCTGGCAGCTCAGGTGGCTCAACTGCAAGCTCAGGTTCATGCTGCACCCCCACCATCACCCCCACCCAGGAGAAAATGCCAAGTTGCAATGCCGGATAAATTTACAGGCACTCCAGAACTGTTTCCTGCTTTCCTGGGACAATGCCAGCTCTTTATCAGCGTGAGAGCAGCTGATTTCCCCACTGACCGGGATAAGGTGGGGTTTGTGTTAAGCCTTCTTTCAGGTGATGCAGCTCGTTGGGGCACGCCTCTGCTGGCTCAACCTAGCCCATTGTTGGACAACTTTGTGGGGTTTTGTGATCATATGCGTCTGATGTATGAGGACCCTATTAAGATGCAGACTGCTACTCGACGCCTGAAAGCTCTGAGGCAGGATCAACGCCCCCTACAGGGCTATATCAGCGATTTTCGGCTGCTTAGCCAGGATTCCACCTGGAATGAGGCTGCACTTTTGGATGCCTTCCAGGATGGATTGTCGGAGGAGATGTTGGATGAGCTGGCCCGTGTGGATATTCCCTCAGACCTGAATGGGCTGATCCATCTCTGCCTGCGGATCAATGCTCGGTTGCAGCAGCGAAGGAGTCGCCGTGCCACCCCACAGACCCTTGCAGCTCCTGTTGTGCGTGAGCCCCCAGTTCAAAGGGAGGAGCCAATGGAGCTGGGTGCCGCCAGGTCTCGTCTATCGGTGACTGAAATGAACAGACGACGATCGGGGGGGTTGTGTTTTTACTGTGGGGACCCTGGGCATTTGGCTGCTTTTTGCCCAAAGAAGCGACAGCGGGCATCAGTGTCCGAGCCTGCCCCGAGAAAGTCCCCTACTTTTCTGTCGGGAAACGCCCCGAGCCCGATCTAGACGGTGTGATAGATCGGGCGTCCCACAACAACACTGAGCGACGTCTTTCCGATGCTGCCTGTGGACCTCCACGGCATTTGATTTTGGAGGCACGTCTGATCCTTCCTGGCAAGCCAGAGGGGATTCCAGTCCATGCCTTAATTGACTCTGGGGCCACCGCAAATTTTATGGACTCAGCATTTGTGGCCAAATGGGCTGTTCCCCAGTGCCCGGTGGATCCGCACATGTTAGTGGAGACTATCGATGGTCGAGTGCTCCTGTCTGGGCCTATTACGGCCGCCACGCAACCATTATGTATGGCCATCAGTTCCCATGTGGAGGCCATCCAGTTCTATATCACCTCAGATCTGCATTTCCCCGTGGTCCTGGGACTGGCGTGGCTCCGGACGCATGACCCACAGATCTATTGGTCACAGAACCTGGTCACCTTCCCAAGCTTGCAGTGCATGGACCACTCCCGCCATATCTGTGCCGGCCAGGTGGAGGGTTCCCCAGGGGTTTCCTTGCCTCCTGAACTGTCCGACTTTGCTGATGTGTTCAGCGAGACAGAGGCGGATCAATTACCCCCGCACAGGTCCTATGACTGCCCCATTGATTTAGTCCCTGATGCCCCTCTCCCAGTGGGGCGTTTGTACTCCATGTCGGACCCCGAGTTGGCTGTATTGCGGGACTTTCTGGAGAAAAATTTAGCTCGCGGTTGTTGTGACTCAGGGCCAGCCTGTGGTTTCGGCAGCCGGCTCAGATGTGTCGGATGACTCAGATGAGGGGGAGGAGGACCGTGTGGGAGACGAACCGGTTGATGATGGCGTGGAGGCTTGGCAGAGTTCCCAGCCGGGGCCCTCTTCTCAGCTGCGTGAGCCCGATAGTGCGGAAGATGATGACCCACAGCTGGCCCTGTTCAAGGACGCCCGACGCAGGAGGCAGTCGAGCAGGAACAAACAAAGAAAGAATGTGGGACTCCTCGGGAGGAGGCACAGGGAGACCACGCCCTGAGCTCTCTATAAAAGGAGTGTTTGGGGAGGGGCTGGTTGCTGAAAGCAACTTTTCCGCTTGAGAAGACAAGCTCTAGTGTTTTTGTTAACTGCGTAATTAAATCTTGGCAGATGCCTTTTAGCCTTGGACGCTCTCCAGTCTCTTCTTTCTGAATAGGGGTTTGCCTTACTCAAGGCCAGAAGAGGGCTGGTTCAGAACAGCGGTTTCATCCGGCCCTCATCCTCACCAGTGTCTGCACCCGTGCTCTTCGTCAAGAAGAAGTCGGGCGAATTACGGCTTTGCTGCGATTATAGGAAACTTAACGCCATCACGGTGCGCAATCGTTACCCGCTGCCCCTCATCCCTGAACTCTTGGACCGACTCCGGGAGGCTAAGATCTTCACGAAACTGGACCTGCGTGGAGCTTACAACCTTGTCAGGGTTCGGCCGAGTGATGAGTGGAAGACGGCGTTTGGTACTCGCTATGGACATTTTGAGTACACGGTGATGCCGTTTGGCCTGACCAATGCCCCCGCCGTGTTTCAGCATTTCATGAATGACATTTTCCGGGATTTGTTGGATCAGTTTGTCGTGATCTACTTGGATGACATCCTGATCTACTCCCCATCGCGTGAGGTGCACCATCAGCATCTCCATCAGGTCCTGCAGCGACTCCGAGAACATCGGCTGTTTGCCAAGTTGGAGAAGTGCCAGTTCTACTGGGTGACCATCGATTTCCTGGGTCACCGCATTTCTCCTGAGGGCATCGCCATGGAGCCGAGTAAGGTTGAGTCTTTGCAGAGTTGGCAACCCCCGCGTCGCGTGAAGGATGTTCAGCAACTTCTTGGGTTCGCCAACTATTACCGAACTTTCATCCCTGGGTTTGCTGCCTTGACAGCCCCCCTCACCCGGCTCCTGCAGAAGAAGACTCAGTTCCAGTGGAACGCTCCAGAACAACAGGCTTTCCAGATTTTGAAGGAAGCCTTCATGAAGGAGCCCATCTTAAAGCATCCTGACCCGCAACGGCCGTTTGTCGTGGAGGCGGATGCCTCCGACATTGCCATTGGGGCGGTGTTACTCCAGGCAACGACGCCCAGCGGTACCCTCTTCCCTTGCGCGTACCATTCACGAAAACTGAACCCTTCGGAGGAGCAATTATACAATCTGGGAGAAGGAGCTGCTGGCCATCAAAGCGGCGTTCGAGGCCTGGAGGCATCATCTGGAGGGAGCGCAGCATCAAATCGAGGTCCGGATGGACCATAAGAATTTGGAAAGCCTGCAGACCGCTCGGAATTTGAACCAACGCCAGATCCGGTGGTCTCTTTTCTTTGCGAGGTTTGACTTCCGGGTTCGGTACATACCTAGCGGGCACAATCAAAGAGCGGATGCTCTGTCCAGGAAGCCCGAATATTCCCGAGTGGAAGACAAGCTTCTGCCCAGGACAGTGATCCCCGTCGAGTCTTTTGCTGCGGTGCGGGAGCCGGTTGATATACGGGCTCGGATCCGGGAGGCACAGCAGCAGGAGGTGTGGGTGGCTCAGCGGAAGGAGGAGGTGGGGCCAGATTCTCCTTGGACGGTCACGGATGGACTCTTGTATTATCGTGACCGGCTCTACGTTCCGGGAGGGCCACTCAGGGGACTCATCCTCAGCCAGTGTCACGATAACCCGGCGGCGGGGCATTTTGGCCTGTTCAAGACCCTGAACCTGGTCTCCCGTACCTTCTGGTGGCCCCGAGTCCGACACGACGTCCAGTCCTATGTTACCTCCTGCATCCCATGCAGGCAGGCCAAGTCAGCGACAGGGGCCCCGCCTGGATTACTGCAGCCTTTGCCAACACCCAAAAGACCCTGGGGGGCTGTGTCCATGGACTTTCTGACGGATTTACCCCCATCCTCTGGTTTTACGACAGTGTATGTGGTGGTGGACATGCTGACCAATATGGCGCACTTCATCCCCTGTCACGGCTTACCGTCAGCCCGCGCCACTAGTCGTATGTTCATTCAGCAGGTGTTTCGGCTGCACGGCCTCCCTAATAGAGGCATGTGTTGGATATCAAGATTTGCCTCTCTTCCGCGCATCATCCTCAAACTGACGGGGGAACCGAGAAGGTCATTGGTATCCTGGAACAATATCTGTGCTGCTACGTCAATCTGCAGCAAAATAATTGGGTGGACTATCTGGCCATAGCTGAGTTTGCATTTAACAATTCGCAGCACACCTCCACACTGATGACACCGTTCTTGGCCAATGTGGGATATCACCCCCGGTTTTTCCCCCTTTCTCCCGTGGACTCACCGGAGCCGGCAGCGAACGACTTCATGGCAGAGTTACAGGCAATCCATCGATTGGTGCGATGTCAGTTAGAGAAGGCCAAGGCCGATTACAAAAGGTTTGCTGATCGGTCAAGACGGGATACGCCTCCACTATCGGTGGGAGATCGGGTCTGGTTGTCCACCAGGAACCTACCGTCAACACGGCCGGTGAGAAAGTTAGATCACCGATATTTAGGACCATTCCCAGTCGAGGCTGTCATCAATCCGGTCGCCTATCTCTTAACTCTGCCATGTTCCCTGCGCATGCACCTAGTCTTTCATCGGTCTCTGTTGGTCCCCGAGCAACCGGCCTGTCCACTCCGCCAAGCGGAACCTCCCCCATCAGGACCTCGTGATGGAGGCAGCACCCCCGAGTACGAGGTCGCCAGCATCAGGGATTCCCGTTGGCTGAAAGGTCGTTTCCAGTACCTGATTGAATGGAAAGGTTACGGACCAGATGACTTCACCTGGGAAGACGCGACCGCCGTTCATGCCCCTGCGTTGGTGACCGCTTTTCATGAACAATTTCCATCCCGACCGCATCCGGATCGGCAGACCCGGGGGAAGGGCCCTGCGGTGCGGGATAGTGTTGTGATTCAGGGTCAGCCTGTGGGTTCGGCAGTTGGGTCGGACGAATCAGAGGAGGAGGGGGGTGTTGAAGACCTTGCTGAGGGGGTTGAAGATCTTGCTGATGATAGCCCTCAGGCAGGCCCCTCCCACTTGGTCACCATGGAGACCCAGCTGTGTGAGCCTGACAGTGTGGATGAAGATGACCCACAGCTGGCCCTGTTCAAGGACGCCCGACGCAGGAGGCAGTCAAGTAGGAGTAAACAGAGAAAGGCTGTGGGGCTTCTCGGAAGGAGGCAGAGAGAGGCCACGCCCTGAACTCTTTATAAAGGGAATGTTTGGGGAGGGCTGGTTTGCTGAAAGCAACCGCTCAGATAGTGTTTCAAAGCTCCTGTATCTTGGTTGGTGTCTTGTTTGTTTTTTGTAGTAATAAATTTGGCAGACGTCATTCCAGCCTCTTGCCGTTTATAAAGGGGTTGCCTTTTCTGCAGGGCCGGTAGCAGGCTGGTACAGAACACAATGGATGGAAACTAGTCAAGGAGAGAAGCAACCTAGAACTAAGGAGAAACTTCCCGACAGTTAGAACAATTAACCCGTGGAACAACCTGCCTCCAGAAGCAGTGAATGCTCCAACACTGGAAGTTTTTAAGAAGAGACTGGACAGCTATTTGCCTGAAATGGTATAGGGTTTCCTGCCTGAGCAGGGGTTTGGACTAGATGACCTCCAAGGTCCCTTCCAACTTCTTCTTCTTCTTCTTCCTCTTCTTCTTCTTCTTCTTCTTCTTCTTCTTCTTCTTCTTCTTCTTCTTCTTCTTCTTCTTCTTCTTCTTCTTCTTCTTCTTCTTCTTCTTCTTCATATTATTATTATTATTATTATTATTATTATTATTATTATTATTATTATCATTATCATTATCATTATTATTATTGTTGTTGTTGTTGTTGTTGTTGTTGTTGTTACACGTTCCGTCCATAATCGCGCCGTTTCAATGGCCAGGTCGCGGTATTTCGTAATTTTTTCCATTTCTTTTTCTTCGACTCTGGCATCTCCTGGTACAGCGATATCAATCAGCTGTACGCTTTGGTTCTCTACGACTGCGATATCTGGCGTGTTGTGTTCCAAATGGCTATCTGTCTGTATTCGGAAGTCCCACAAGATCTTCACCCTCTCATTCTCGACAACTTTTCCCACCCTTTCTTCCCACGACTTTTCGGACACAGGCAAGTTGTATTTTTTACACAATGCCCAGTGGATTAGTTTAGCAACTCAGTCATGTCTAGATTTGTAATCAGTTTGCGCGATTTTGCTGCACTCACATATTAGATGTGAAACAGTTGTTGTTGTTGTTGTTGTTGTTGTTTTCTCTGTTCTCCCCCCCTTTCATTTACAGTCATTCTTGAGGGTGTGAAGGAGATAACATGAGGCTTGACGCTGACTTAGCAGGCATCAATCACTCAACCAAATGTCCTCTCCGGCAGATACTAGCTGTTTGTTCCACACTTCCTGGCAGTTTGTGCACATGATTTGGCAGCCGTGCACAGACCTGCCAGAAGCTCCTGGCCATGATAACCGAGGACGTCAATGAGAAATGACAGTAAGCAGCCCAGGCCATTTGGGGAGGCTTGCAAAATTGCCAGACCAGGATTGGTTTGGAACTGCAAGCTTTGATCTCTGTCTCTCTGCAGTAGCTGGCAAACATCTGATTCAGCTATGAATGCAGGCTATGGAGTCTATCGCCTTGAGTAGCAAGCAGGTCACCAGCTGTGCCTGGTGGAAATCGGAAGGACCTGAAGGCAGGAGAAGAAGAGGCAATGGATGTAAACTAATCAAGGAGAGAAGCAACGTGGAACTAAGAAAAAAAAATTCCTGACAGTTAGAACAATTAATCAGTAAAACGACTTGCCTCCAGAAGTTGTAGGTACTCCATCGCTGGAAGTTTTTAAGAAGGGATGGGACAACCGTTTGCCTGAATTGGCATGGGGTTTTCTGCCTGAGCAGGGGGTTGGACTAGAAGATCTCCAAGGTCCCTTCCAGCTCTGTTATTCTATTCTATTCTATTCTATTCTATTCTATTCTATTCTATTCTATTCTATTCTATTCTATTCTATTCTATTCTATTCTATTCTATTCTATTCTATTCTATTCTATTCTATTCTATTCTATTCTATTCTATTCTATTCTATTCTATTTGTTTGTAACTCTATTCTATTCCATTCTATTCCATTCCATTCCATTCCATTGCATTCTATTCTATTCTATTCTATTCTATTCTATTCTATTCTATTCTATTCTATTCTATTCTATTCTATTCTATTCTATTCTATTCTATTCTATTCTATTCTATTCTATTCTATTCTATTCTATTCTATTCGTTTGTAACTCTATTCTATTCCATTCTATTCCATTCCATTCCATTCCATTCCATTCCATTCCATTCCATTCCATTCCATTCCATTCCATTCCATTCCATTCTATTCTATTCTATTCTATTCTATTCTATTCTTTACTGTTCTGATCCTCTCCTCTCCTCTGTTCTATTCCACTCCACTCTACTCCATTCCATTCCATTCCGTTCTGTTCTGATCCTCTCTTCTGTTCTGTTCTGTTCTACTCCACTCCACTCCACTCCATTCCATTCCTTACTGTTCTGATCCTCTCCTCTCCTCCCCTCCCTTCACCTCCCCTCCCCTCCCCTCCATTCTATTCTATTCTATTCCATTCCATTCTGTTCCATCCCTTACTGTTTTAATTCTCTTCTCCTCTTCTCATCCCCTCCTCCCCTCTCTTCTCTTCTCTTCCCTTCCCTTCCCCTCCCTTCCCATCCAGTCCAGTCCACTCCCAACTCTTCAGTGGATTCTCAGCAGCAGACAATATAACTAAAACAAAACTTAAGAGAGGGAAAAAAACCACCGCAGAATAAAATTAAATAAATAAATAAGTAAATATTTTTTTAAAAAAATAAACTAAATAAATAAATGAATAAATACGATGAGATCTGGCCACTCAACACACCACACATCCAACAAGAGGCTTCATCCACTTTAACCCAACACTTGGGAGAACAGCTGCATTTTCAAAGCCTTCTGGAATTACATCAAGGTGGGAGATTTTGAAGTAGCAACAACACTCCAATAAGCATTGGAAGAATATTTACAATTCCGACAATCTGCTAAAGCTCTTTCTATGTAAATATTTATTAGGCATTATGGGAAATACAATTTGCAGCTTCAGATGCCAGAAATTTGCTAGAACTAGTTCCAAGGCAATAAAGGTAAAGGTAAAGGTTCCCCCGCACATGTGTGCTAGTCGTTTCCGACTCTAGGGGCCGGTGCTCATCTCCGTTTCAAAGCCGAAGAGCCAGCGCTTGTCCGAGGACGTCTCCGTGGTCATGTGGCCGGCATGACTAGACTCCAAAGGCGCACGGAACGCTGTTACCTTCCCACCGGAGTGGTCCCTATTTTTCTACTTGCATTTTTACGTGCTTTCGAACTGCTAGGTGGGCAGAAGCTGGGACGAGTAACAGGCGCTCACTCTGTTACGCGGCACTCGGGATTCGACCCGCCAAACTGCCGACCTTCTGATCGACAAGCTCAGCGTCCTAACCCACTGAGCCACCGCGTCCCTTTCCAAGGCAATATATACATATATATATAT
Source organism: Vipera berus (assembly GCF_964194415.1). Classification (NCBI taxonomy): domain Eukaryota; kingdom Metazoa; phylum Chordata; class Lepidosauria; order Squamata; family Viperidae; genus Vipera; species Vipera berus. The sequence continues at coordinate 7,068,349 of NC_138206.1, forward strand.
TGTTAAACTTCATCACTAACCATCCATGTGCCGTTCTGAGTCCTGATTTGCCCCCAGAGCGTTATTAAGCCCTGAAAATTACAATTTGTCAGTCAATGAATCCTTAGTAGTATGGTTTCACTCTCCCTCCCCTCTCTCTTGTTTTAAGCTGTAAGACAGTTGAAGTAGTCTTAACAAACTTGTCACATTTCTAAGTTGTATTATCAGACCTCATCTCCTTTGAACTGTGTCATAGTTGCAGGAATAAATGGGGTGTCTCCTGTCAACAGCTTTTAATTTTCTCAGACAGCCATCCCTAAAACCTCCTTTCGACACCTGCCACATTTCCGATAACAACAACAGAACTGTAAATCACATAGATATAACGGGCAGCAGGAGAGGAAAGGTGGGTTAAATACACGCCATTTCCTTCCTCCAATTTTAAGTTGAAAAGAGTAGGTCTGAAATTATGTCCTGTGCTTGGAATCAGATTGGAATTTAGTTGGTTTCCAATTAAGTATTGCTATTAAGACGTGGTTGGCTCAGTGGGTTAGGACGCTGAGCTTGTCGATCAGAAGGTCGGCAGTTTGGCGGGTCGAATCCCGAGTGCCGCGTAGCAGAGTGAGTGCCTGTTATTCATCCCAGCTTCTGCCAACCTAGCAGTTCGAAAGCATGTAAAAATGCAAGTAGAAAAATAGGGACCACTATGGTGGGAAGGTAACAGCATTCCGTGCGCCTTTGGCGTCTAGTCATGCCGGCCACATGACCACGGAGACGTCCTCGGACAAGCGCTGGCTCTTCGGCTTTGAAACGGAGATGAGCACCGGCCCCTAGAGTCGGAAACGACTAGCACGCATGTGCGGGGGAACCTTTACCTTTATTAAGACATAGCATGCAGTTTACAAATGAATATCTAGAGTTCTGGAGACAAAGGGAAAGAGAAAGAGGAGAAGGAGAAGGAGAAGGAGAAGGAGAAGGAGAAGGAGAAGGAGAAGGAGAAGGAGAGGGAATGTGTTATGTACTGGAATGTAATGATGCAAGCCATGGACCCTTGCCTATTGTGGAGAAACTAAGTAGGCATTTCCTGCCAAGCCAAGGCTAGCCCTCAGGGGCTAGCTTAATGGTCAGTCCCAACAGTTTCAGTGGGAACATTTGTATTTGGGACTTAACGGTCAGTCCCAACAGTTTTAGCGGGAACATTCGTATTTGGGGTGGGAGAATTCAGGCAGGTAATTGGAGGAACACCAGAGTATAAGTACCAGCCATTAGCTGTAGCCGAGCAGTTGTTTTCTTGAGACAAATAAGAGATGCTTTGACGCTGTGTCGCTCCTTGCCTATTGACTTAACCCACTACAGAACAGAATGGGGAAGGAGAAGAGAAGGAGAGGGAGAGGGAGAGGGAGAGGGAGAAGCAAAGGGAGAGGGAGAAGGAATGGGGAAGGAGAAGGAGAAGAAGGAGATGGAGGAGGAGGAGGAAGGGGGAAAGGGAGGAGAAAGAGAAGAATGAAAAGGAATGGGGACGGAGAAGAGAGGGAGAGGTAGAAGAAAGAAGGGAAGGGGAAGAGAAGAGAAGAAGGAGAAGGAATGGGGAAGGGGAAGAGAAGAAGGAATGGGAAGGAGAAGGAGATGGAGATGGAGAAAGGGAAGGGGAAGGGGAAGAGGAGAAGAAATGAGGAAGGGGAAGAAGTAGAAGAAGGAATGGGGAGCAGAAGGAGAAAAGGAAGGGGAAGAGAAGAAGAAGGAAAAGGGGGAAAGGAATGGGGAAGGAGAAGAGAGGGAGAGGGAGAAGGAGAAGAAGAAGGGAACGGGAAGAGGAGAAGGAGAAGTAATGGGAAAGGGAGGAGGAGAAGGAGGAGGAATAGGGAAAGGAAAGGGGAAGAAAAGGGAGAAGAGGAGAAGGAGAAGGAGAAGAAGGAAGGAGGAAGAAGGGAAGGGGAAGGGGAAGGAAGAGAAGGAGTAATACCAGTTTGGTGTAGTGGGTAAAAGCACAGCCATAGAAACCAGGAACCCAACAAAGCTGACACCAGCCAGAGCATAGAACAACTCAAAGAAGAAGATCAGAAGATGTGGAGAAACCTGGCCCAAGAGTCAGACATGACATGGATACCATCGTCACCAACCTCAGCCGAAAACAGGAAACTGTGAGTTGTCATCCTGCCTTAGGAAGACGGCAGCAGCAAATCGCTCCTGAAAAAAAACGTTGCCAAGAAAATTTCAAGAACTTGTCACATAGTCACCAGGCGTCAATGATGCCTTGACTTGAAGGACAAGCACACGGCGCACACAGTGCCTAGCTCTTCTATAAGAAATTACCTTATTGCTCTGAGACTGAAGAGAATTTACTATTTTCTACCGTTTTCAGTCACTCTAATGGTGCTTTTCCCCCTACTGCCCATTTGTAGTAAATTTGACTGCCTTGCTTTGAAAATTCTGTAGACTGTTGTTTTTTTCCACTTGAAATATGATCAGGATACGATCAATAGGTCACTCATTCAAGAATTCGATGACCATCTCAAGATAAGGTGATTGGGAAAAGATGTTCAATCAATCAGAATAGAGCTGGAAGGGACCTTGGAGGTCTTCTAGTCCAACCCCCTACTCAAGCAGGAGACCCTATGCCATTTCAGACAAGTGGCTATCTAGTCTCTTCTTAAAAAAACCTCCAGTGACAAAGCAAATACAACTTCTGGAGGCAAGCTGTTCCACTGCTTAATTGTTCTCACTGTCAGGAAATTTCTCCTTAGTTCGAGGTTGGTTCTGTCCTTGATTAGTTTCCCTCCATTGCTTCTTGTCTTGCCTTCTGGTGCTTTGGAGAATAGCTTGGCTCCCTCTTCTTTGGGGCACACCATCAAATAGCTGGAAGACTGCTATCATGTCCCCCTAGTCCTTATTTTCTCTAGGCTAGCCATACTCAATTCATGCAACCTTCATATGTTTTAGTGTCCAAGCTTTCTGTTATGTTTAATAACATATTTGGAAGAGAAGAGAAGAGGAGAGAAGAGAAGAGGAGAGGAGAGAAGAGAAGAGAAGAGAAGAGAAGAGAAGATGAAAGGAGAGGAGAGGAGAGGAGAGGAGAGGAGAGGAGAGGAGAGGAGAGGAGAGGAGAGAAGAGAAGAGAAGAGAAGAGAAGAGAAGAGAAGAGAAGAGAAGAGAAGAGAAGAGAAGAGAAGAGAAAGGGACCTTGGAGGTCTTCTAGTCCAGCCCCCTGCTCAAGCAGGAGAACCTATACCATCTCAGAAAGGTGAATGTCCAGTCTTGTCTTAAAAATCTCCAGCAATGGAGCACCCACAATTTCTGGAGGCGAGCTGCTCCACTTGTTGATTGTCCTCACTGTCAGGAAGTTTCTCCTTAGTTCCAGGTTGCTTCTCTCTTTGATCAGCTTCCAACTGTTGTTTCTCCTCCTTCCCTCTGGTGCTCTGGTGAACAACCTGGCCCCCTCTGCCTTGTGGCAGCCCCTCAGATACTGGAACACTTCTATCATGTCTTCCCTATTTCTTCTTTTCTTTAGACTAGCCAAACCCAAGTCCTGCAGCCGTTCTTCATATGTTTTAGTCTCCAGGCCTTTGATCATCTTAGTTGCTCTTCTCTGAACTTTTTCCAAGGTCTCAACATCTTTTTTGAAATATGGTGACCAAAATTGACTGCAGTATTCCAGGTGTGGTCTTACTGGGGCTTTATAAAGCGGTACTAATACTTTGTGTGGTCTTGATTCTATGCCTCTGTTTATACAACCCAGGATTGTATTAGCTTTTTTGGTTGCTGCTGCACACGGCTGGCTCATGGTCAAGTGATCGTCCCCTAGGACTCCAAGGTCCCTCTCAACAGTTACTGTTTTTGAGCCAGGTCTCACCCAAACTGTGTTTGTTCCTTTGGTTTTTCCTGCCCAAGTGTAAGACTTTGCTTTTCTCCACACTGAAACTCATTTTGTTGGATAGGGCCCATTGTTCAAGTTTGTCAAGATCTTTTTGGATCCTGAGTTTGTCTTCTGGGTTGTTGGCTACTCCTGCCAGTTTGTTGACATTTAATAACATACATGACATACTGTTAGATCGTGAGTTCTGGACCGCATGGCCAAGATGGACGACTCAGGACAACAGGGTTCAACATGTTGTTGTTGTTAGCTGCGAAGTTGTGTCCGACCCATCGCGACCCTATGGACAACATTCCTCCAGGCCTTCCTGTCCTCTACCATCTTCTGGAGTCCATTTAAGCTCACGCCTACTGCTTCAGTGACTCCATCCAGCCACCTCATTCTCTGTTGTCCCCTTCTTCTATTGCCCTCGATCTTTCCCAGCATTAGGCTCTTCTCCAGTGAGTCCTTCCTTCTCATTAGGTGGCCAAAGTACTTGAGTTTTAGCTTCAGGATCTGGCCTTCTAAAGAGCAGTCAGGGTTGATCTCCTCTAGGACTGACCCGTTTGATCGCCTTGCAGTCCAAGGGACTCACTGGAGTCTTCTCCAGCACCACAGTTCAAAGGCCTCAATTCTTTGGCACTCAGCCTTTCTTATGGTCCAACTTTCACTGCCATACATTGCAACTGGGAAGACCATAGCCTTGACTATACACACTTTTGTTGACAGGGTGATGTCTCTGCTTTTTAGTGTGCTGTCTAGATTTGCCATGGCTTTCCTCCCCAGGAGCAAGCGTCTTTTAATTTCTTGGCTACAGTCCCCATCTGCAGTGATCTTGGAGCCCAGGAAAATAAAATCTGTCACTACCTCCATTTCTTCCCCATCTATTTGCCAGGAATTGAGAGGGCCAGATGCCATGATCTTGGTTTTCTTAATGTTAAGTTTCAACCCAAGTTTTGCACTCTCCTTCTTCACCTGCAACAAGAGGCTCTTTAGTTCTTCTTCACTTTCTGCCATTGGAGTGGTATCATCTGCGTATCTTAGGTTGTTGATATTTCTTCCGGCAATCTTAATTCCAACATTTGATTCATCTAGCCCTGCCTTTCTCATGATGTGCTCTGCATATAAGTTAAATAGGCAGGGCAACAGTATAGTATACAGCCTTGCCGGACTCCTTTCCCAATTTTGAACCAATCAGTGGTTCCGTGTCCAGTTCTCACTGTTGCTTCTTGGCCCGCATATAGGTTTCTCAAGAGACAAATAAGATGGTCTGGTACTCCCATCTCTTTAAGAACTTGCCACAGTTTGTTATGATCCACACAATCAAAGGCTTTAGCATAGTCAATGAAGCAGAAGTAGATGTTTTTCTGGAACTCCCTAGCTTTCTCCATGATCCAGCGTATGTTGGCAATTTGATCTCTAGTTCCTCTGCCTCTTTGAAATCCTGCCGGTACTTCTGGTAGTTCTCGATCCACATACTGCTGAAGTCTAGCTTGTAGGATTTTAAGCATGACTTTACTAGCATGAGAAATGAGTGCAATGGTGCGATAGTTTGAACATTCTTTGGCACTGCCTTTCTTTGGAATTGGAATGTAAACTGATCTTTTCCAATCCTGTGGCCACTGTTGAGTTTTCCAAATTTGCTGGCAAATTGAGTGTAGCACTTTTACTGCATTGTCTTTTAAGATTTTGAATAGCTCAGCTGGAATACTGTAACTTCCACTAGCTTTGTTGTTGCTCAGCTTTTCTAAGGCCCACTTCACTTCACATTCTAGGATGTCTGGCTCGGGGTCAGTGACCACCTCATTGTGATTATCAGGGACGTTAAGCTCATTCTTGTATAGTTCTTCTGTGTAATTTTGCCACCTTTTCTTAATCTGTTCTGCCTCTGTTAGGTCCCTGCCATTTTGGTCCTTTATCATGCCCATTTTTGCATTAAACGTTCCCTTCATTTCTCCAATTTTCTTGAAAAGATCTCTGGTCCTCCCTATTCTATTGTTTTCTTCTATTTCTTTACACTGTTCATTTAAGAAGGCATTCTTATCTCTTCTAGCTATTCTCTGGAATTCTGCATTCAATTTGGGCGTATCTTTCTTTTTCTCCTTTGCCTTTCGCTTCCCTCCTTTCCTCAGCTATTTGCAAAGCTTCCTCAGACAGCCATTTTGCTTTCTTGCATTTCTTTTTCTTTGGGATGGTTTTGGTTGCTACCTGTTGTACAATGTCACGAACCTCTGTCCATAGTTCTTCAGGCACTCTGTCTATCAGATCTAATTCCTTAAATCTATTTGTCACCTCTACTGTATATTCATCAGGGATATGATTTAGTTCATAGCTGAGTGGCCTAGTGCTTTTCCCTACTTTCTTCAGTTTAAGCCTAAACTTTGCAAGGAGAAGCTCATGGTCTGAGCCACAGTCAGCTCCTGGTCTTGTTTTTACTGACTGTATAGAGCTTCTCCATCTTTGGCTGCAGAGCATATAGTCAATCTGATTTCTGTGTTGACCATCTGGTGATGTCCATGTGTAGAGCCGTCTCTTGGGTTGTTGGAAAAGAGTGTTTGCTATGACCATTCTCTTGACAGAATTCTATCAGCCTGTGCCCTGCTTCATTTTGCACTCCAAGGCCAAACTTGCCTGTTATTCCAGTTATCTTTTGGCTTCCTATTTTAGCATTCCAATCCCCCATGATGATAAGAACATCATTTTTTGGTGTTAGTTCTATAAGGTGCTGTAGTGCTTCAGAGAACTGGTCAATTTCATCCTCTTCAGCACTGGTGGTTGGGGCATAGACTTGGACCACTGTGATATTGAATGGTTTGCCTTGGATTCGAACTGAGATCATTCTGTCATTTTGAGGATTGTATCCCAGTATTGCTTTTCCTACTCTTTTATTGACTATGAAGGCTACTCCATTTCTTCTGAAGGATTCTTGCCCACAGTAGTATACCTGATGGTCATCTGAATTAAATTCACCCATTCCTGTCCATTTTAGTTCGCTGATACCTAAGATGTCAATGTTCAGTCTTGTCATCTCTTGTTTGACCACGTCCAGCTTTCCTTGATTCATGGATCTTACATTCCAGGTTCCTATGGAGAAAAAATCTTTACAGCATCGGACTTTCCTTTCACCACCAGACACATCCACAGCTGAGCGTCCTTTCGGCTTTGGCCCAGTCGCTTCATTCTTTCTGGCGCTACTAGTACTAGCCCTCTGCTCTTCCCCAGTAGTATATTGGACGCCTTCCGACCTGAGGGGCTCATCTTCCAGCGTCATATCGTTTTGCCTTTTGGTACTGTCCATAGGGTTTTCATGGCAAAGATACTGGAGTGGGTTGCCATTTCCTTCTCCAGTGGATCACGTTTTGTCAGAACTCTCTGCTATGACCTGTTGGTGGCCCTGCACGGCATAGCTCATAGCTTCATTGAATTACGCAAGCCCCTTCGCCACGACAAGGCAGTAATCCATGAAGGGGGGGTTCAACATAGACTAACCCTAACAAAGGGCAACTGCCCCTTTTATATACCTAGCCAGGTATACTTCAAACCAATCCCAATATCCTGATTTCCCGCCAAAGGATGCCCTGCCAATCCTGGCAGAGCACCCTGCCACCTGGTGGTGTCACTGGCTTATCATTGTGTGACATCCCCTATGAGTGTGACATCCCTTAAGTACATAACAGATACGTTGTTCTGTTACATTATCTTTGTTACGCTCATAGCACCAGGCTGAACTTTTGATTATTGTTCTTGGTATAATTGTTTTAAATCCTTTTAGCCCATGCTATTTGAAGAGAGAATGCCTTCACGCCATGTAATTAATTCCAGTTCATTGTAGAACATTAACACTCATTACCTTTCTTTGATCCTTAACATTCCAGAGAGGTCTACAAGAATAGTCCACGATTCTAACATCTTATGTTGAGACCCTCAGCCCCATTTGGGGAGTTAATCCCCTTGTTTGTTTACAAAGGATGAGTTGTTTTCTCAGGATGAATTATTAATTGCACACAGAGAGTGTCTTAGATGCAAATAGTAATTAGTGGCCCATTCCATGCAAGCTACTCCGCCATTAAGGAGTCTCACGGATCAAAGATGGGGAACACAGAAGTGTGGGAAGTCAGCCCCCCAGAGAAGGAAATATTAAAAGGGCAGAATATATTTCCCTAAAGGATTTTAAAAGCAGAAACCAACCCCCCCACACAAGTCTCTCTGTCCCAAGCAGAAACCAAGTCTGCAGAATTGCAGATGATAATCTGGTCAGAAACACTGGAATCAGGAAACTGGGATTAGGAAGAAAAATCCCTAGACTCAATACCAAAACTCTAAGAGTCATCAGCCACAGCCACAGGGAAGCAGGATATGACCCTTGGGACATAATAGGATTAACCCACCACCATCAGAATACCAGAAAGGCACACCCAGACTCAGGTCAGAATACGTGATACAGGAAATACAAAGCCTCAAACAGGAACAGGAAACAACTCCAAACAAAAGGCTCCAGAGGGTATAAAAACCCACTCCCTACGTGTGCTCTCTCTCTTTTCTTCCAGAGCCATCTTTCCGTCTGGCTTTCCTCTTCAATAAACTGCAACCTTCTTTCTAAAGCAGTCACCATGTTGTTTATTCCCGGCTTGGACTGGACCATGATGAAGACTTTTCCTTCAACAGAAGGCATATTTACTAATAGTAGGATAGAGTATCTGATATTTATAATCTGCTGTACAGTGGCAAGTAAATTGCCCTGAGTTCGTATCTCTTTCATAGTCTCTCTTTTTAAAATAATAGTTTTATTAAATATTAACCTTATAAAGATTAAAAACTAATATAAACTACTGAAATAGGAAAAAAATGGAAAGTGGAGAAAACACAAATAGAGAAAACAAATAAAAAATTAGCAGTAAAAAAGAAAGAAAGAAACAAGTCACACACACACACACACACAGACAGATAGATATAGATATAGATATAGATATAGATATAGATATAGATATAGATATAGATATAGATATAGATATAGATATAGATATAGATATAGATATAGATATAGATATAGATATAGATATAGATATAGATATAGATATAGATATAGATATAGATATAGAGATATATCTTTGGTCATTCGGGTTTTTCCCCACGTAGAATTGGAGGTATCAGGGCAGTTGCCCTGATACCTCCAATTCTACGTGGGGAAAAAACCCGAATGACCAAAGATCTACATACAAACACCTGCAAAAACCTCAGAAAACATATATCTATATCTATATCTATATCTATATCTATATCTATATCTATATCTATATCTATATCTATATCTATATCTATATCTATATCTATATCTATATCTATATCTATATCTATATATCTTATCTATCTATCTATCTATCTCCATAAACTCCAAACAAATCCTTAAAATCTTGGCATTCAATCATAGTCAGAAAAATTCCATTGAAAGTTATCAGAGATAACAACATATCTATTTTAACCTTGATCAAATAAACCAACTCTATATATTTTTTTTACTTTTTAACAATTTTGATGTTTAATCACTTCAAATAACATTGATTTCTTTTCATTTTCTTTCTTTGTTTCTTCTCGCCAATTTTTTCAAAACTTTAACAAGTCTCTTTTGTAAATCCAATATAGGAAAGCTATTCAGGTTACTCTTTTGTTTTATTATTTTTATATTGCTTTTCATTATTAAAATATTGGTCAATTTCATTTGTATTCCCAGGGTAGCATCTTTTGCCATATCATTCTTGTTGCATGTCATTTCTAAATCCTCTCTGACATCAGAATAACAGAGTTGGAAGGGACCTTGGAGGTCTTCTAGTCCAACCCCCTACTCCAACAGAAGAATCTGTTGTTTCAGACAAATAATTGTTCAAGATCAATCTCAATCTTATCTAGTAAAACATTTCCCTCTTCCATAACATCTTTTAAACACAGTCTATCTACAATGGCAGACACTTTTAAAATTAAGCTCTTGGTCCATTGTTCACGAATATCCCTTGACACGTCCAATGTTAAAATATTTTACTCCATTCTATACCAGTAAGTCAAATTTAAGTGTCCTTCCCCTTTAATTATAATCTTTAGTTCTTTCTAATGTCTAACCAGTGATTTTAACTTTTGTATTCTGTTTTTATATTTATTGCCCTGTACACCGCCCTGAGTCCTTTGGGAGAAGGGCGGTATAAAAATATAATGAATAAATAATAAATAAATAAATAAATAACCAACAAAGTCCCATCCTATTTTTTTAAAGGATACAAAGCAACCACATTTTCCCCACGGAAAGGATTCTTATAATGAATTTCAAAATCTTACTTCAGATCTATCTGCATCCTTAGCCCATTTGTTACTCTCCAAAATCACAGTTCTGATCACTTCTTTTTTTTCTGTTTGTTCCAAAAAAAAAATAAAATTAAAAATGTTTTAAATCCTTTTGCAGTACTTGTATTTAAATCTTATTTCACTAAGGATTGAAGGAAACGTATCAGGTACTATCATTGCAAAGATTCCTAATAGCAAAAAGCAGTTAACAAGCCATTTTCCAAAAGTGATCATGTAAACACATGGGAATCCTTGTCCATCAATGCACCAATTGCAGTTTGGGTGAAGATAGTCTTCGCTCATCTCCCAGTGCTCAAAAGGCATGAGGGGCAACTGTCTGGAACACTTGTGGGCAATCCGAAGTCCTCTGCTTGTCTGAGAAGGAATCCCAAAAAGGTGATCCACTCACCAGGGCTTCATTTCACTATGGTCACCATCTCCACTCTCAGCAGAGCTGTCTTCCGCTCACCATTCTTTCCCATAATTTACATAAACAGAAAGACACAATAATAAACTGTAGTATAAGGCAGGAATATATGTAGAGAAAAATTGTTTAATTGTTTGATTGTTCAAGCCGATATGTTGACTAGGTTTTAAATGCAGGCAGGCATCAATATAAAAGCATTTGGGTTAACAGTTGTTTAGCTTTAAATGGAAGGAGTGTCAGGGTAATCATTTAATAGCTAAACAGCTTATGTAATGATGTAATGGAATAGAAGGTGGATGATGCAATGATAGGAATGACTCAGCAGGGTCTGTGTCTCTTTAAGAGCCTGAGTATAAAAGGGAAGGCTTTGCTGGAGTGTCTCTCCTCTGTTTCCTGCTGTAACTGCTGTGTGTTGAAGTCTACCGTATTACCATGTGTATGTATATTATTCCTGGTGTATAATATTGTAGATAGTGTAAGATAAACCCCCATTTAATATGTGGTGGGTCTAGCATAACTTCTTTTTTATTATTATGATTTTTATTCATTTATAGCATAAAATACGAAGATACAAAAGCAAATAATAGGGAACAAATGTAGGGGAAGGGGGAAAAGAGAAGTGTGGAAAGGGAGGGGGAGAAAAAAAAAAGAGTAATTGACTTCTGACTCCCTCTGTTGCAGTAAAATAAGGCATTAAAATCGAACCTCAACTTTTTACATTTCCATAGTAGTATGAACTAGCCATTTCTATATCAACAAATCAATGTAATCAGTAAAACCCAAAATCATAGTATCATTTTTCCCCCTCAAGCACAAAATCCAGAAGCGGTTTCCAAGTAGAAACAAAAGTAGTAGAATCTACTCTTTTCTTTTATCAAAACAGTCAATTTAGCCATCTCTGCTAATTCCATCAACTTTTGTAGCCGTTTGTCCATGGTGGGAATCAAAACATCCTTCCATTTTTGTGTGTAGAGAAGTCTTGCTGCCGTCAATATATATAAAATCAGACTTCCAATTATTTTTTCAAGTCTTTTTCCAATAGCTCCAGAAGGAAAGTTTCTGGTTTAATCATTATATTCACTTTAAGAATTTTCTGCATTAAAATATGAAACCTACTACAATATTTCTTTGCTTTATCACATGCCCCCCATAAATGATAAAAAGCTCCTTGTTTACAGTTACATTTCCAACATTCATTCGAATGTTGGAATGTTAAAGTCCACATTAACCTTGACTTTAAAAGGTAAGGTAAAGGTTCCCCCGCACATGCGTGCTAGTCGTTTCCAACTCTAGGGGCCGATGCTCATCTCCATTTCAAAGCCGAAGAGCCAGCGCTTGTCCGAGGACGTCTCCATGGTCATGTGGCCGGCATGACTAGACGCCAAAGGCGCACGGAACGCTGTTACCTTCCCACCGTAGTGGTCCCTATTTTTCTACTTGCGTTTTTACGTGCTTTCGAACTGCTAGGTTGGCAGAAGCTGGGACGAGTAACAGGAGCTCACTCTGTTATGCGGCACTCGGGATTCGACCCGCCAAACTGCCGACCTTCTGATCGACAAGCTCAATGTCCTAACCCACTGAGCCACCGCGTCCCTTCACCTTGACTTTACCATACCACAATTATCCATGCCATCCAAATCTCAGGTCATATCCTTCTAAGTCCAAAAGTCTTCTATTTCTCAGCCATGTCTACTCTTTCATCCAGACCAAACAACACCTGAAGGCAGGACAAGAAGCAACAGATGGAAACTAAAGAGAGAAGGTAAAAGGTAAAGGTTCCCCCGCACATGCGTGCTAGTCGTTTCCGACTCTAGGGGCCGGTGCTCATCTCTGTTTCATAGCCGAAGAGCCAGCGCTTGTCCGAGGATGTCTCCGTGGTCATGTGGCCGGCATGACTAGCACGGAACGCTGTTACCTTCCCACCGTAGTGGTCCCTATTTGTCTACTTGCATTTTTACGTGCTTTCGAACTGTTAGGTTGGCAGAAGCTGGGACGAGTAACAGGCGCTCACTCTGCTACGCGGCACTCGGGATTCGACCCGCCAAACTGCCGACCTTCCGATCGACAAGTTGGTCGGCAGTTTGGCGGATCAAATCCCGAGTGCCACGTAGCAGAGTGAGCGCCTGTTACTCGTCCTAGCTTCTGCCAACCTAGCAGTTCGAAAGCACGTAAAAATGCAAGTAGAAAAATAGGGACCACTACGGTGGGAAGGTAACAGCGTTCCGTGCGCCTTTGGTGTCTAGTCATGCCGGCCACATGACCACGGAGACGTCCTTGGACAAGCGCTGGCTCTTTGGCTTTGAAACGGAGATGAGCACCGGCCCCTAGAGTCGGAAACGACTAGCACGCATGTGCGGGGGAACCTTTACCTTACCTTTTAAAGAGAGAAGCAACCTAGAATTAAGGAGAAATTTCCTGACAGTGAGAACAATTAACCCGTGGAACAACCTGCCTCCAGAAGCTGTGAATGCCCCAACACTGGAGGTTTTTAAGAAGATTTATTTAAGATTTAAGATTTATTGAGATTTTTATACCGCCCTTCTCCCAAAGGGACTCATATCGGCTTGAACAATCAAACAATTAAACAAGAAGAGACTGGACAGCCATTTGTCTGGAATGGTTTAGGGTTTCCTGCCTGAGCAGGGGGTTGGACTAGATGACCTCCAAGGTCCCTTCCAACTTTATTATTATTATTATCATTATTATCATTGTTGTTGTTGTTGTTAACACAATTTCAGATCAGGTCTATCCAATCCTCTTTTTTTAACTTTGACACCTTGCAACACCTTACATTTAACTCATTTTTGTTCCCCCTGCCATACAAATTTAGATACATCCTTCTGTCACTGTTTAAATGACAGAGCCTTTCAGAGGTATTCTGATGTAGGCCGTTCTGGTTTCTATCCAACTGATAAATAGTTTTCCAAAGTCATGAACTGAGTGCTTCTGAAATCGCAGCGCTTTTTCATCCTGTTGGCAATGACTTTTCTTTCATCTTCCGTTCCTTTACTTTGATGAGCCCTGTCATTAAGATTGTCAACAAAAGACCCCGGGGATGCGAGGCAATGTATTAAATTCTCGGTCTGGCTCGGCAGCAGAAAACGGGAGATGGCAACTATTCCTGCAGGGCTATCTCTTCACTTTAACCTTGCATCTGTCGAACAATCCTGTTGCTTCCCTCCCAGGTACACAAGAGTGACAGTGTAGGTGTTAATCAGCTGTGTGAGTTTAAGCAGGATAATGTTTGGCTCAGCCATGACGGGCTGTCAGCTGAAGAAATTTCCTCAGGAGTGGAGGAAATATTGTTCTGCCAAGGTGAGGCTTTCGTGACACCGGCTTGCCAATCTGCTCAAGGATAGTGTTTTTTATCACCAAGAACACAGGAAGAATCATAAAAGTTGGATGCTTATCGGGAAGTGTCTGTCAAAGCTCCCGGATACTTAGTCTTGGATCCTCAGGATTCATCAACTACAATAAGATAAAAGGTGTATTTTCGAGTCTTTGTAGATATAGACAGAGACATACAGAGATACACACACACACACACACACACACACACAAAGAGCCAGTTTCATCTAGTGGTGAGGATCCTGGCCCAGAAACCAGGAAACTGAAAGTTCTACTCTTGCCTTAGGCATGAAAATCAGCTGGGTGATTTTGGCCCATTCACCAGGAGACTGTGAGTTCTAGTCCCGTCTTAGGCACAAAAGTCAGATGCATGATTTGGCCCAATCACCAGGAGACTGTGAGTTCTAGTCCCATCTTAGGCACGAAAGCCAGCTGGGTGATTTGGGCCCAGTCACCAGGAGACTGTGAGTTCTAGTCCCATCTTAGGCACGAAAGCCAGCTGGTTGATTTTGGTCCAAACACCAGGAGATTGTGAGTTCTAGTCCCATCTTAGGCACGAAAGCCAGCTGGGTGATTTTGGTCCAATCACCAGGAGATTGTGAGTTCTAGTCCCATCTTAGGCACGAAAGCCAGCTGGGCGATTTTGGTCCAATCACCAGAAGATGAGTTCTAGTTCCATCTTAGGCATCAATGCTGGTTGGGTGACTTTGGGCCCATCACCAGGAGACCGTGAGTTCTAGTTCCACTTTAGCCATGAAAGCCAGCTGATGACTTTGGGCCAGTCACTCTCTCTTAGCCCAGCCCAACCCATCCCACAAAGAAAATAGGAGGAGGAAGGGGTATTTGGTAAGTTCACCACTTTGAGTTATTTATAAAACTAATAAAAGTGGAATATAAATAAAGACAGACAAAAATCAATAAAATAGATGAATAGGTAAATAAAAACATCACAGCATCTGAGAATCTTTTCCAAGATCCTTGCTTCTTGGAGTTCCTGGATTCGGAGAATGCCGCTTGGTGGCTCCCAGGGGGAGAGCGTTCTCTGTGGGCGCACCTGACCTATGGAACCATTTACCGGTTGAGCTCCGGATGGCTCCCGACCTTCGTTCCTTCCGAAGCGATCTAAAAACATATCTATTTAAGCAATCCGGTCTGGTCTGACGGGTTTAATTTTAATTGTGGTTTTAACTTATCTTCTACATTTGGGCAGTAGGGCTTAATTTATTCTCAATTTTCTGTATTTGTGCATTTTGACATTTATGTCACTGTTCACCGCCCTGAGTCCTTAGGGAGAAGGGCGGTATACAAATCAAATAAATAAATAAATAAATAAATAAATTATAAGCCTCTCCCCATAAATTGTTACAACTGTTTACGTCTGCGCACATGCATTAAAAATTCTTGGTCAAAAGCTCAGGAAAAGCAACTTGAATCTCTTCCACCGCTATTTAATTTTGGAACGATATTTGGCTGAACAGACTCCTCCTTGCCCAGAGTTTCTCTGTTGCTCATCTCCAATCTACACCTTTTCATTCGTTCACCCCTGGAAACCGCTGGAGGTCTTTCCTGTTCCGAATCGCTTTCATTTTCTTCAACGCTTTCCAACAGCACATTCTAAATAAAAATTGAAATGAAGGAAATGAATCGAAAAGGTCATGCAGATATTAGAATGAGTGTGAACAAAACACGAGAAAGTGTCAATGATACTGTAACTATGCCCTCTTTGAGCCTTTGTATGCTAACTACGCGTTGCCTGCCTAGAAACCACCAATCAGTCACATCTTTAAAATCCATCTGATGTCTTTGGTCCATTTAATCAGAATAAAATACCAAATAAAAGGCTAGCAGAGTTGGAAGGGACCTTGGAGGTCTATAGGTCCAGCCCCCTGCTCAAGAAAGAGACCATTTATTGTTAGTTGCAAAGTCGTGTTCGACCATCGCAACCCCATGGACGACGTTCCTCCAGGCCTTCCTGTCCTCAAACCATCTTCTGGAGTCCATTTAAGCTCACGCCTCCTGCTTCAGTGACTCCATCCAACCACCTCATTCTCTGTCGTCCCCTTCTTCTATTGCCCTCGACCTTTCCCAGCATTAGGCTCTTCTCCAGTGAGTCCTTCCTTCTCATTAGGTAGCCAAAGTATTTGAGTTTTACCTTCAGAATCTGGCCTTCTAAAGAGCAGTCAGGGTTGATCTCCTCTAGGACTGACCGGTTTGATCGCCTCGCAGTCCAAGGGACTCACAGGAGTCTTCTCCAGCACCATAGTTCAAAGGCCTCCATTCTTTGGCGCTCAGCCTTTCTTATGGTCCAACTTTCACTGCCATACATTGCAACTGGGAAGACCACATAGCCTTGAGTATACGCACTTTTGTTGACAGGGTGATGTCTCATCCATTGCTAATTCTTCATATAATGTTGTTGTTGTTGTTAGTTGCGAAGTCGTGTCTGACCCATGGCGTCCCTATGGACAACGTTCCTCCAGGCCTTCCTGTCCTCTACCATCTTCTGGAGTCCATTTAGGCTCACGCCTACTGCTTCAGTGACTCCATCCAGCCACCTCATTCTCTGTCGCCCATTTCTTCTCTTGCCCTCAATCTTTCCCAGCATTAGTCTCTTCTCCAGTGAGTCCTTCCTTCTCATTAGGTGGCCAAAGTATTTGAGTTTCCACTTCAGGTTCTGGCCTTCTAAAGAGCAGTCAGGGTTGATCTCCTCTAGGAGTGACCGGTTTGATTGCCTTGCAGTCCAAGGCAGGGCTTTTCAACCTTTTCACCCATTGTACCACTTTTAGGATATGGCAACATCCGAGTACCACCAGTCGCCTAGCAAGGTGTCAAAAAATTGATGACCCCCCCCACCCAAGAAGGAGAAAAACTGATGAAATATAGGTAGTCCTTGACTTACAACAGTTCGCTTAGTGATTGTTCAAAGTTACAATGGCACTGAATAAAGTGCCCCCCAAGCCACAGCCAAGCAAGACACCTGCCTGCCCGCCTGGCGGTGCTCTTCCTCCTGTCCGAGGTTTTCATTGTTGTGAGCACTTCTGTTGAGGATTGGCAGCGGGGGTGGGGTGGGGGTGTGTTTGGTTTTTATTCCCCCCCCTCTGCTGGGTGGTTGAAGCAGGTTTCGGTCAATTCACATGACCCTGGGACACTGTGTCTGTCATAAGTATGAATCAGTTGCCAAGCATCTGAAAGTAAATCACAAGATCCTGGAGATGCTGCAACATTCCAGCTGATTGGCACTTCTTCTGGGCTCAGAAGCACCAGGATCAGCCCTGACCTATAGCTGGAGCCTATCACTGATCCTGGCGCTTCCGCTGAGCCCTGACAGCCCTGCAGCTCTAGCAGTCTCTCACTCAGGCTTGTGCGGTGGTGCCACCGGTTCAGCTCATTCCCCTCCCCCGTTACCACTTTTCTAAGATGGTCACGTACCACCTGCCAGGTGCCAATGTACCACAGGTGGTACCCGTTCCACTGGTTGAAAAGCCCTGGTCCAAGGGACTCACAGGAGTCTTCTCCAGCACCATAGTTCAAAGGCCTCAATTCTTTGGCGCTCAGCCTTTCTTATGGTCCAACTTTCACAGCCATAAGGAGACCATACATCATTTCAAATAAGTGGCTGTCCAATCTCTTCTTAGAAATCTCCAGTGTTGTAGCACCTACAACTTCTTGAGGCAAGCCGTTCCACTGGTTGATTGTTCTC
Organism: Vipera berus; assembly: GCF_964194415.1. Lineage (NCBI taxonomy): Eukaryota > Metazoa > Chordata > Lepidosauria > Squamata > Viperidae > Vipera > Vipera berus. The sequence goes on from NC_138206.1 coordinate 7,085,983, forward strand.
AGAAATTTCTCCTTATTTCTAGGCTGCAAGACTTCCGTTTATAATCTGCCCTAGTCCTTCTTTTCTCTAGACTAGCCATACCCAATTCCTGCAACCGTTCTTCCTATGTTTTAGACTCCAGCCCCGTAATCATCTTTGTTGCTCTTTTGTGCACTCTTTGCAGAGTCTCAACATCTTTTTTATGTTCTGGTGACCAAAATAAATTGCAACGGATAAACATGTCTCTGGATGCTTCTCCAGCTTTTGAAGTAACACCTTCAGCACCTTGGCAAGTTCTGAATCTGTGAAACAATTCTGGAAGAGGTTTTCTTTCCCTTTTTTTTAGAAATTTACATTTTATTAATTTGGCAACATGTTTAAAGGTAGACCTGATGGCTAGGATTCAGCTGAGATGCTTAAAAAAAAACCTCTTTCCTCAAGCAGAACTGAAATTTGCAAACTCTCAGCGTGCTCAGTCAAAGGAAAAAAAAAACAAAAAACCAGAAAGCGTTTTGTAAGCACCCGACATGAATACTCATCCAAAGATTGTAAGCATATAGAGATAAACCACATTAACACACCATTCAAATGAAACAAGAAAAAAAAATCGTAGGAAGGAAACAAAATGACTACAACGCTCCTCTTCCAGACAACCCACGTTCAGATAAGCAGTGATTAGCACCAGGCAAACAATCAGGCAGAAAGCAATATTCTAATCAAAACTGGCAAGGAAAGCTACTTCATACCTGTTTCCCTGAAAGTAAGGCCTACCCTGAAAATAAGCCCTAGCTTGATTTTGTGGGGTCGGCCTAATATAAGCCCTATCCTAAAAATAGTTTTGGGGTGAGAAACACACTTAAAAATCAAGCTAGGGTAGGGAGTGTAGAGCTGCCCCACGTACCCCATACCCGCTCAGTTTGAAGCCAGGCCTCTCCTCGCTAACCCCTTTCTTCTGCGGCCTCTTCTGCAGCCAGGCCTGCATTTCTCAGTCAGGCCTGCATTTCTAGAAAGGCCACCGCAGCCGAGAACCGAGCATAGCGAAAAGGCCTGACTGTAAAATGCAGGCCAGAATGCAGCTGCTCCTTCAGCTGCAGAAGAAGTGGACCGGCTGGGCGGGGCTGTCGGTGCAGGAGGTGAATAAAAAAGACACCCCCCTGAAAATAAGAACTGGTGCCCCTTTTTGAGGGCAAACAAAAAAATAAGACCCGGTCTTATTTTCAGGTAAACACGGGTATATATAGGCAGCGAACCCCACATCCACTTGCCCTGAAGATATTCCATAGTTGGGTAATGAAATGCCTGCAAGCAAACACTCAAACTCAGCACGCACAAAAACTGTAGGAATGGAATACAATGTGACAAACACAACTACCTATTAAATATGGTGTATATTTCCACCTCAGTAGCCATACATACACCTACACTATTTTTAATTGCAAGTCGCCCTCGACTGACAACAGTTCATTTAGTGACCAAAGTGAGAACTTATGACCATTTTTCATGCTTTACAACCATTACATTATCCCCGTGGTCACATGGTCAAAATTCAGACTGGCTCATATTTATGACGGTCGCAGTGTCCCGGGGGTCACGTGATCACAGTTTGCGACTTTCTGACAGGCAAAGTCAATGGGGGAAGCCAGATTCACTTAACAACCGTGTTGCTAACTTAACAACTGCAGCAATTCACTTAACAACTGTGGCAAGAAAGGTCATAAAATGGGACATAGCGAGTTGACACCTGTCTTACTTAGCAACAGAAAGTTTGGGCTCAACTGTGATTGTAAGTCGAGGCCTACCTGTATTTTATTGATGATTCTTTTAGTGAAGAAAGATAGAAAGCTGTATCCTCTTTTTCCTATTTTTCAATATTCTGCAAAGTTTTCTTTGGAACACCTTATTTATTGATGTTGCAGTAAATATATATGTGTAGTTCAGGAAAAAAAATTCAAAATCAGTGTCCAAATTCATTTGAAATAGATTCCTGTCTCCACCCAGACCTGTCAGAAAATCTAATATACTTCTACTTACAGATGTTCTACATTGTGTCTCTCTCTGTGTGTGTATGTGTATGTGTGTGTGTGTGTGTGTGTGTGTATAGATAGATATAGATATAGATATAGATATAGATATAGATATAGATATAGATATAGATATAGATATAGATATAGATATAGATATAGAGATAGAGATAGAGATAGAGATAGAGATAGAGATAGAGATAGAGATAGAGAGATAGAGATAGAGATAGAGATAGAGATAGAGATAGAGATAGAGATAGAGATAGAGATAGAGATAGAGATAGAGATAGAGATATACATACATACATACATACATACATACATATAACAACAACAATAATAAAAATAATAATAATAATAAGTTGGAAGGGACCTTGGAGGTCATCTAGTCCAACCCCCTGCTCAGGCAGGAAACCCTATACCATTTCAGGCAAATGCCTGTCCAGTCTCTTCTTAAAAACTTCCAGTGTTGGAGCATTCACAGCTTCTGGTGGCAGGTTGTTCCACTGGTTAATTGTTCTAACTGTCAGGAAGTTTCTCCTTATACGTACATACATACATACATACATACATACATACATACATACACATACACAAACACATACATACAATCTAGAACGTCTGTAAGTAGAAGGGCCAGCCTTGCTCAGAAAAAAGGGACTGTGCTAATGTATTATTGTATAATTATACTGCTAAATTACACTTTGAATTATTGATGCAATATTGACCCATTTAGTATAACCTTAATAAGCAATTCCTAGCATACACCACTTACAAGTTAATACACTCTAACAAGGGATTAACGGCAGAGGAGAAGGAACTATAAATTTAGCATTTATTTATTTTTTTATCTCTCTATGTTTTATTAAAATCCATTACATTCTTTCTGGGTGTGCAAGGTCAGGGGCTGAAAGATATCCGCCATTATTTCAATCATGTTACAGCAGAAAGTAGATGCTAAAGAGTAGATGATATCTCTGACTCTAATCAGCGTTCTTCAATCTCAGCCATTTTAAAACACGTTGACTTTAATTCCCGGAATGTTGACTGGGGAATCCTGGGACTTGAAGTCCACACATCTTGGTTGCTGATTTGCTTCCGGGTTCAGTTCAAGATGCTGGCTGTCCCTCTTTAAAGCCATACATGGCTTGACGCCACTTATTTGAAGGACTGTCTTTTCCCAGTTACATCTACACGACCCACCAGAGCAGGGACGTGGGATATAGGTAATCCTCAAGGTATGACCAAAACTGAGCCCAAAATTTATGTCGCTAAGCAGGATAGTTGTCAAGAGACTTGTGCCCCATTTTACCACCCTTCTTGCCACCGTTGTTAAGTGAGTCACTGCAGTTGTTAAGTTAGTAACACGATCATTAAATGAATCTGGCTTCCCCCATTGACTTTGCTTGTCAGAAGGTCGCAAAAGGGAATCACGTGACCCCGGGACACGGCGACTGTCATAAATACGAGTCAGTTGCCAAGCGTCTGAATTTTGATCATGTGATTATGGGATGTTGGAATGGCCGTAAGCATGACAAAGAGCTGTTCAACAGTGGGATAGACTGTAAAAGAGAATATTTGTAGCTCAGGCTTAAAATGAGAGTGGTAACAATAAAGGAGAATATTTGTAACACAGGGTTGACACGAGCGGTCCTGGGTTCTCTCTGAGTTTGGTTGTTTTCTTGCAGACATTTCATTACCTGAGTAGGTAACGTCATCGGTGCTAGAAGGGAATCAAGGATGAAGGATGGAGGAAAGAGGAGGAGGAGGAGGAGGAGGAGGAGGAGGAGGAGGAGGAGGAGGAGGAGGAGGAGGAGGAGGAGGAGGAGGACTGTGGAGTCCTTGGCACTCTCTGAGCTTGGCTGTTTTCTTGCAGACATTTCATTACTAGACTAGGTAACATCATCAGTACTACAAAGGGGTTTGTGGAATGGAGGATGGATGATGGAGGAGGAGGAGGACTGTGGAGTCCTTGGCACTCTCTGAGCTTGGCTGTTTTCTTGCAGACCTTCCATTACCCAAACTAGAACATCATCAGTGTTAGTGAGCATCATCAGTGCTGCTAGACTGTCCCCGAAGGAGGACTTTCAACAGAAGCTGTCAGAAGGCTTCCATGATGGATTATTTCACTGAAATGGTGATGGGCCTCAGTGGGGCCTCCCAATTCTTCCATTCCACGACTCTACGAAATGATGAACAAATAAAATGAAACCACCAGCACTTAACCTCAACTCTGATGAGACAACCAATACTTTAAGACAGAAAGCGTCGGCTTCCAAATTTATGTTCCTTTTCTAACCTAAAATATCAACGGTTGTCTGTTTCCATTTTTCCTGCAAATGATATTCAACTTGTTTGGAATTTGGCGGCTCCTTGGGGGTTGTCTGAGAGCCCAGCTCAGTTCACCAGAGGGCCTGAAAGCTTTTGTGTTTTTTTTGTCCTCCCTTGAAATGCATGTGATACTTATCCTGCCTAAGAATAACCTAATTGATTTGAAAGTTGGTTTCGGGGGAATTTAAATCTGATGTCCAGCAAGATTTTTGTTTTTGCCATGGCAGCTGTGAAGCCTCACAGTTCAACAGGGGAGTTCTTCTGATTTTCTGCCTTTTAGGATGTGCTGTCATTTCTGCAATAACTCCCTATCTATAGGAAGAACAATGCTAGGGTGATAAATCACTTTTATTTATTTATTTATTTATTTATTTATTTTATTTTAATTCCATTTATATCCCGCCCTTCTCCGAAGACTCAGGGCGGCTTACAAGCTTAGCTTTTATGAAAGCTTCTGGGTAAGAATATAGCAAACCTGGACAACTGCTGCCGTAACACGGAAATGTAAGTACTATGCATTGGTAGTAGCCACTTAATAGCCACAAAGAAGGAATACCACAACCCTCAACCAAAGCAAGTGCAGTGGTACCTTAGAATAGAATAGAGCTGGAAGGGACCTAGGAGGTCTTCTAGTCCAGCCCCCTGCTCAAGCAGGAGAACCTATTCCATCTCAGACAAGTGACTGTCTAGTCTCTTCTTAAAAACCTCCAGTGATGGAGCGCCCACAATTTCTGAAAACAAGCTGTTCCACTGGTTAATTGTCCTCACTGTCAGGAAGTTTCTCCTTAATTCCAGGTTGCTTCTCTCTTTGGTCAGTTTCCAACCATTGTTTCTTGTTCTTCCTTCTGGTGCTCTGGTGAACAACCTGCCCCCCTCTGCCTTGTGGCAGCCCCTCAGATACTGGAAAACTGCTTTCACATCTCCCCTATTTCTTCTTTTCTTTAGACTAGCCAAACCCAAGTCCCGTAGCCATTCTTCGTATGTTTTAGTCTCCAGGCCCCTGATCCTCTTAGTTGTTCTTCTCTGAATTTTTTCCAAACTCTCAACATTTTTTTTTTTTGTGATTCGGTGACCTGGATGCTCAACTGCTTTGAAATATGTGAAAAGGTTAAATCATGACAACTGGACCAAAGTTTATTAAACTGAGACATTTCATGATTCATGTAAGTCACTTCTGCAGTCAAAGTGAAATTTTTTGGTTAGGCATAGAGTCAGGGAACTGTTGAAATGTACTAACATTCTGATGAAGTTACACCTCAGTTTAATAGACTTTGGTCCATTTGCCCTGATTTAACCTGTTTGCATCCTTTTGGCCAGGATGATTGAGTCTCCATTCACAGACTGCTTTGAAACTCGTAGAATTTAGTATTCAGTGCATTTTGACTTGAAATTTTTGTCCCAGTACTCATTGTTTGTTTGATACTCAATGCAGAAGCTGTCAGCTGCCTTGTGACTCACTCATTCTTCCTTGTGGGAAAAATGTGTATGGTACTCATCCTTTCTGGTACTCATTCCACCTCCAGGAACCAATTAACAATGAATACCAAGGTACCACTGTACATAACATCTAATATATAAACCTTTATTGTCAAAGTACAACATGTGTACATTGAGATTAGCTGAGCCTCACCCTGTGCTCTCTCCCCCCAACACACAGTGACAACAAACCCTCCATCCCACCACACTATGTGAACCAACTACACCACACACCGGCCTCCCAAGTCAATTCTGCATAAGATTATGTCCCATTTAAAAGCCTAACAGCCCACGGATAAAAGCTATTTTTCAGCCTGTTGGTATGGCTGGCTATATTCCTATATCTCCTACCGGATGGTAGGAGAGTAAAGAGATACCGTCCAGGGTGTGAGTCATCCCTGAGAATCTTCCTCACTCTTCCAAGGCAACGAGCCCTGGCGATGTCATCCAGTGGTGTCAGGGAACAGCCCACAATGTCTTGTGCTGTGCTCACTACCCTCTGTAATACTGTCCTATCCGCGGCTGTCAGACCAGCATACAAAACCACAATACCATACGAGAGGACGCTCTCTATGGTAGACCGGTAAAAGAGGGTCATTAGCCATTGTTCTACCCTGTTCTTCCGTAAGACCCTGAGAAAGTGAAGCCTCTGTTGGGCCTTTCTAGCCACCTGGGTTGTGTTAACTTTCCAGGTCAGATCTTCGCAGAGGTAGACTCCCAGAAATTTAAA